>NC_041411.2:51491240-51573740 GCF_900747795.2 Erpetoichthys calabaricus
ATACAACAACAACAACAACATTTATTTATATAGCACATTTTCATACAAAAAGTACCTCAAAGTGCTTTACATAATGAAGAGAAGAAAAATAAAAGACAAAATAAGAAATTAAAATAAGACAACATTAGTTAACATAGAAAGGAGTAAGGTCCGATGGCCAGGGTGGACAGAAAAAACAAAAAAAAAACTCCAGAAGGCTGGAGAAAAAAATAAAATCTGTAGGGGTTCCAGGCCACGAGACCGCCCAGTCCCCTCTGGGCATTCTACCTAACAGAAATGAAATTGTCCTCTTTGTAGTTCGGGTTTTTCACGGAGTCACTTGATGCTGATGGTCATACAGACTTCTGGCTTTTAATCCATCCATCATTGTTGGAACATCATGGTGCTTTGGGTAGATGGTGGTGGCGCACGCCACCACCAACAGGACACCGGAAAAGGAAACAGAAGAGAAAGTAGGGGTTAGTACAGATTTTGAATGAATAGTTATTATAATGAATTGGATATACAGAGTATCAGGATTAAATTACAGTGAAGTTATGAGAAGGCCATGTTAAAATAATGTGTTTTTAGTAGTTTTTTTAAAGTGCTCCACTGTATTAGCCTGGCGAATTCCTACTGGCAGGCTATTCCAGATTTTAGGTGCATAACAGCAGAAGGCCGCCTCACCACTTCTTTTAAGTTTTGCTCTTGGAATTCTAAGGAGACACTCAGTTGAGGATCTGAGGTTCCGATTTGGAATATAAGGTGTCAGACATTCCGATATATAAGCCGGGGCGAGATTATTTAAAGCTTTATAAACCATAAGCAGAATTTTAAAGTCAATTCTGAATGACACAGGTAACCAGTGTAGTGACATCAAAACTGGAGAAATGTGTTCGGATTTTCTTTTCCTGGTAAGGATTCTAGCAGCTGCATTCTGCACTAATTGCAAACGATTGATGTCTTTTTTGGGTAGTCCTGAGAGGAGTGCGTTACAGTACTCTAGCCGACTGAAAACAAACGCATGAACTAATTTCTCTGCATCTTTCGATGATATAAGAGGTCTAACTTTTGCTATGTTTCTTAGGTGAAAAAATGTTGTCCTAGTGATCTGATTAATATGCGATTTAAAATTCAGATTACAATCAACGGTTACCCCTAAGCTTTTTACCTCCGTTTTGACTTTTAATCCTAATACATCCAGTTTATTTCTAATAGCCTCATTGTATCCATTATTGCCAATCACTAAGATTTCGGTTTTTTCTTTATTTAATTTGAGAAAGTTACTATTCATCCATTCTGAGATACAGGTTAGACATTGTGTTAGCGAATCAAGAGATTTGGGGTCATCAGGTGCTATTGATAAATACAGCTGTGTGTCATCAGCATAGCTGTGGTAGCTCACGTTGTGCCCTGAGATAATCTGACCTAATGGAAGCATGTAGATTGAGAAGAGCAGAGGACCCAGGATAGAGCCTTGTGGAACACCATATAGAATATCATGTGTCTTTGAGTTATAATTACCACAACTAACAAAGAATTTTCTCCCTGCCAGGTAGGATTCAAACCAATTTAAGACACTGCCAGAGAGGCCCACCCATTGACTAAGGCGATTCTTAAGAATATTATGATCAATGGTGTCAAATGCGGCACTCAGATCTAAGAGGATGAGAACAGATAAATGGCCTCTGTCTGCATTTACCCGCAAGTCATTTACTACTTTAACGAGTGCAGTTTCTGTGCTGTGATTTGTTCTAAAACCTGACTGAAATTTATCAAGAATAGCATGTTTATTGAGGTGCTCATTTAACTGTATAATGACTGCCTTCTCTAGAATTTTACTTAAGAAAGGCAGGTTAGAGATGGGTCTATAATTTTCAAGAGCAGAGGGATCGAGATTATTTTTCTTAAGTAGGGGTTTAACTACCGCAGTCTTAAGACAGTCTGGGAAGACCCCCGTATCTAATGACAAATTTACTATGTCAAGAACATTATCAATAAGCACGCCCGATACTTCTTTGAAAAAATTAGTTGGTATTGGGTCAAGGGCACAGGTGGAGGGTTTCATTTGAGAAATTATTTTATGTAAATCAGGTAAATCTATCCTAGTGAAAGACTGATAACAAAACTTCTGTCATTGCTTGGTATTCAAAGTTTGAAAAATGGCAGACATTACATAAGAAGATTGACAAACAAATGTAGACCACTCAGTATATCAAGACTGTTTGTCTTGCTAATAAAGATTCCTTTAAAATATCGTCAATGTTTCTGCTTCAACTATGTGACTCAGTAGTTTATTCCAGATTCAGATACAACTCTTTATTTGAAGAAGTACTTCCTGGCTTTAGTCTTAAATGCACTCCCCCTTATTTTTGACTGGTGTACTCAATTATGTGATGACCCGTTTAAATGCAATAATTCTGCTGAATCAACTTTATACATGCTTTTAATAATTTTGAAGACACAGTTTAGGTTGCCATGCTGTCTTCTCTGATCAAGACTAAACAGATGTAATACCCTGAACCTGACAGTGGAGGACATCTCCATTAACCCTTGGATGGACTTGACTGCTCTGTTCTGCATAGCTTCAAGTGGTGCAATGTTTTTTTTGTAGCAGCACACAGTACTCTAGATGCAGTCTCATTGGCGCTGTCCTGTTACTATATTGTGAGTGACAGGGTAATGGACAGGGATATGAGAAACAAATGTAATTAAATAATAGGCTGAGATCCCACCCAAACTTAAAGCTGAAGAAACACACACAAATCCTGACTATTTGAATTTATTTCTCATTGGCGACAGCTCTGAAGTTTTGTTTTAAATATCCAGAAACTAGGATGTCACAGATAGCACACCACCAACTTATATAGCAGTACATCATGTATCGCCACCTCTGGCTGCCAGATGGAAGCACTAGTGAATGGCTGCTAACAAAAAAAGTTCACAAAATGGCAGCACAAAACAAAAAAAAAAATTAATGAAAACATTTAGAAAGTTGAAAAACACGCATAACATAAAAAAATAAACATGAAGTAAGCATGCAATAAAACGTACAACATAACCCTCTCCTTAGAATTTTACAATAATTAAGGAGAATGAATTTCATATTTAAGTAGACTTTGGTTTCAGTTCAGGGTATCATTACTGAATTTACTGTAAGGCAGAAAATATTGCTGTTACGCCACATCAACAGCTTTGTGTATAAGTTATTAAATTATTCAGTTGCTGTATTAAAACAGAGTGCCTTCATGCAAAAGCTGAACAGTGTACTATACAGGGTGCGCACAAAGTCCGTATACCCCTATCTTTAGGAGCATTTACAGGAATAACCATGACAATTTGGTTCCTGTGGACATCAGCCTAAGTCTTCCCGGTATTTCGAGGTGTGTTTCCGACATCCCGTATGGTGCTGCCACCTGCTGCCGCTCAAGAAATCACAACAACGTGGTGGTTGTTCCAAGACAAAGCGATGGGTGACACAAGTGTTTTCACGATCGAGGAGCGTTTGGTGGCCACTGTGTGGGATCATGAGCAGCCTGTTACTGGGAAATCGATCAAAAATGTCATGGATGACTTTGTTGTGCGTTTTGGGAAGGCATCGCCGACAAAGAGGATGTTGTTGCAGTGGGAGAAGAAGGCTTTTGCAATGGGCAGCGTTGATGTGCCGCGAAGTGGAAGACCATCCACAAGGCATGAAACGTGTGCAGATGTGGCAGAGTCTGTCCAACGATCCCCAATGAAATCCACTCATAAATGTGCTGCTGAGTTGGGAATAGCGGAATCGACAATGTGAAAACACATCAAACAGGACTTGCAAATGAAATTTTGGCGTCTATTGCCCGTTAACGAGTTATCAGATGCCGACTTGGCCAGACGTCAGGAAGCTTGTGATCTGATGCTGCACCTATTTCCAGCAAATGCTGAGAAGGAAAAGGTTATGTTCTCTGACGAGTGCGCGATTTATCGCAGCTCCCGCAATCGAAACGTGTTTTTCTGGGGAAAAGAAAATCCACATTTCTTTGAAGAAATTGAGCATAGCCCACCACACGTGATGATCTGGGCCGGAATGACAGCACAGCATTTGTTTGGCCCTTATTTTTTTTATGGTTCTGTTAACCAAATCAGTTATCTGGAAATGCTGAATGGCTGGCTCATCCCGCAACTGAGAAACCAGGACGTCCTTGATAGTGTTTGCCCATTTCGCAATCACCGTGTGTGATTGCCTCAACGATGTTTTTGGGAATCGTTGGATCGGACGAGGATCAAACAACAATCCCGCTCCTCTTCCGTGGCCTCCGAGAAGCCCTGATCTCACAACTCCAGATAATGCACTCTGGGGGTTTATCAAAGAAGACGTGCGGAAGCGCCGTTATTCATCGAAACTGAAACATGCGGTTCGTGCAGCGTCACCCCGCAAATGTTGCAGAACATGAGCAGGAGAACCTGGCTGCACATTCGGCTATGCAGAGATCATGGAGGGACCCATACAGATGTTTTGGATTCCTAAGAGGTAACCTTTAGCTTTCAAAATCCTCCCAAAGATAGGGGTATATGGACTTTGTGCGCACCCTGTAGATTAACATTTTAAATTACAAATGTTTAATACAGTAATCTCTCCTCCATCGCGGGGGTTGCGTTCCAGACCCCCCCGCAAAAGGTGAAAATCCACGAAGTAGAAACCATATGTTTATATGGTTATTTTTATATTGTCATGCTTGGGTCAAAGATTTGCAAAGAAACACAGGAGGTTGTAGAGAGACAGGAACTTTATTCAAACACTGCAAACAAACATTTGTCTCTTTTTCAAAAGTTTAAACTGTGCTCCATGACAAGACAGAGATGACAGTTCCATCTCACAATTAAAAGAATGCAAACATATCTTCCTCTTCAAAGGGGTGCGTGTCAGAGAGAGAGAGAAAAGCAAACAGTCAAAAATCAATAGGGCTGTTTGGCATTTAAGTATGCGAAGTACCGCCGGACAAAGTAGCTGCAAGGAAGGGAGCAAGCATTTTTCAGAGGAGTGTCCGTATCCTCTAGGCCAGTGTGCGAACAGCTCCTCGGCTCACACCCCCTCCCGTCAGGAACAGAGAATGTCAGCGAGAGAGAGAAAGAGAGGAAAGCAAACAATCAAAAATCAATACATGCTGTTTGATCTTTTAAGTATGCGAAGCACCATGCGGGAAGCATATCACTTGCAAAGCAGCCACATGTAAGCCCAGCAAAGAAGGGAGCAGTGTGAAGGTAATCTTTCAGCGTTTTTTGAGGAGCGGCCATGTCCTCTAGGGGTGCGAACAGCCCCCGTGCTCACAATATATTTGAGGAGTTTTATTTAATACATAATACGCACTGTGGTTGGATAGCTTCTCAGCCATCTGCCAATAGCGTCCCTTGTATGAAATCAACTGGGCAAACCAACTGAGGAAGCATGTACCAGAAATTAAAAGACCCATTGTCCGCAGAAATCCGCGAACCAGCAAAAAATCCGTGATATATATTTAAATATGCTTACATATAAAATCCGCGATGGAGTGAAGCCGCGAAAGTCGAAGCGCGATATAGCGAGGGATTACTGTAAAACATAGCAAAAGGGCAATTTATCAAATTTTATGAAAAAATGCTTTTGTTAGAATATTATATGTTCCACTGTGTTGGTTTTTCTATTCAGTATTAATTGTACAGTATGTGAGGGACAATCATAAATACTGTATATGAATAATAATTTAATTCAAAGTTTTTAATCACATATCCCAAAATTATTGTGAACAATGCAGGTTGCAGCCAATAGTCCTAGATAGTGCGTTTTCCTTTTAGGGTGATTGTGATGGCTGCTAATGGAAGAGATGACATCTGTTGCCATCAACATTAAGCTTTAGTTGTTCCTTTTATATTGCCTACCCTGCTTTTCATGGCCTCAGTTATTTCCTGCTGATTGTGACTGGGTGATGCTGTGACTCATGACATATATTCTTTGTTAACAGAGTGTGGTGTGAACTGTCACAGGCAGTGCAAGGATCAGGTTTCCCTTGAATGTAAGAAGAAATTCAAAGTGTCCTCCAGTGACAGCTCCTTCCATTCCTGTCCATCCACTCCTGCACCCGAATCTAGCCACAAGAGTCATGGCTGGAGTAAGTCTGGTATTTTACCTGCTACTAGCTATGTTCACTTTAGGTTTATTGTGCATATTGTGTTAATTGTAAATATTTTTGGATAGTGAAACAGAAAAACTGGCTAGATTGAAGGTGAGTATTTTTTTTATGAAATGCCAGTGGTTCAGGGCAAGAAAATGAAGTATCCAGTGAACAAGGAGGCCTTTGTAGGAAAAGGAAACAGCAAGGATGTAGGCTTCTTATTGGACCCCTATGAAAGCAAATGACATCTGTCCAAAATAGTGCAAATTTAGTGTTTCAAGTACTTGCAGTATGTGGTTTCCTGTATAATTAAAGACAAATGTGTTTATAATCAAAGTCACAGCACTTACTCAAGGTAGACACCTTCTGACAAGCACCATTTTTCTTTTCTTCTTCTGTAATGTTTTCCAAATGTAGGTTCTGAAGAAGAAAATATCTTTTTCCCTCATGGGGAAGGAGTGGAACAGACAGAGGAGCCTCGATGCCAGCAACCCATTTTAGTAGCAAGCTCCACACACAAAATCTCAATCCCCCTGCTTGTCCAGACTTTGGAACACAGCACTCAAACAGAACCTGGCAGATGGACCCCAAAAGAACAGCAATCCCTGGACCAGGACGAAATTTTGAAGGAGCTACAAGTAGCACAACAGGTGAGGTTCTGTTGGCATGACAACTGAAGTGAAGTTTCCTAGTCTGTAAAACTGAAATATCGTTACCATTCTCAGTTTAGTCTAGTACTTTTTAGATTGCAATATTTTATTATGCTAAACAGCACTTTGGTAATTTAAGGTGCTATAGAAATAAATTTACATTGACACTGATGGAAATTATGACTAGGGTAAGCCTGGCTTACAGGTCTACTTTTATGCTAGCTGCTTAGACTAAAACAATTGTGTGTGAAACTAAAAAGTATCTGCTGTACTGCTTGCAGGTCATAAACCAACTCACCCAGGAGAGGGACACATTACACAGAACCCTTTCCTGTCTACAGAAGGAAGTGGAGGAGCTGAGGTCAAACAGGCCACCGTTAATCCCTGAGACACCTGTTTCACTTGTACTGAAGATGGATGCATTGCATTTGCGCAGAAGTTCTCAAAGCTGAGAAGAAAAAGATTTTCCCCAAAAGTAACAGTACAGAGCCTTTTGAGCAAAGTGAAACATTCAGTTATCCTAAATCCAAGCCTCATTTCTCTACAGACAAGGATCACAATTTTCTGTTTTAAGTCATAACTCCATTTCATTGTCACATTTTCAGATCTTCACATATGCAACTGTCAGTTTGGCTGGTGACTTTCTGAAGTATCTTTTGCTATGCAGTGACACTCCTGTTCAGCTACAATGAAGGCGATGATTCTGCAAAATAAAACATCTGGAATACAACTAAGAACCTTTGACATATTTATTGCTCTTCTTGTAATACCCAGCAATATTTCATTTGAAGCATGCTAGAGTGGACCTCTCCAGTTAAGGAGTCAACACCAAACAGCATTACCACATCTCCTATTCAGTGAAGAAGTTTGAAACATTTCACACTTTCAGACCTTTTCTATGACTTCAAAGGGTTTGGCATGGAAGGGGTGGGGTATGGGAGGGAAGGGCCAGTAGTTGCTTGTAAATAATAATTGTGTGGTGTTTGTGAAAAAAATAAAGTCTCATTCTGAGCTACATGTCCCTGTTTCAATACAACACTTTCATGCAAAAATTGGATAGTGTTTAAGAATCAACACGGCTTCCAGGAATTTGTCTACAGTAGTTTGATGCTATAAATCAGATTGGCAAGATGCTACATGCAGCCATTTGCTAGCTGTCAGTCTCCCAGAAAGATGTGCAGCATTATTTTTTTCTATGAAATCTATTTGTCTGAGCTGAGGATACTTTTATGTTACAGCCGGTGTTTAATACCTGGATCAATTCTCTTTTCTTTTTATTTATTATTTTTATTGCTTTTTGATTATTTTGTTGTATTTAATGTTACTGAATAGCAGATACAAGTCATATTTTGCAGGAAAGGGTCTGCACCTGCACTTTCATCACAAATGAAAAGATTGTCCACTTTGGTGAATTTGCTTTGCAAAACATGTAACAAACAATACTGAAATAAACGTTAGTGTTCAGCTAGATAGTTGTGTAAATAGGAAAATGTCTCCAATGATCTGTACTCACTTGAGGTTTTTTCTTTGTGACTTCTAGTCTTTGTTTGATGACAGGATAATGAAAATGTTCAAGTGAGATCCAAATCCTGCCCCTTCATGGGAAGACATGATAAAGCACCTTCACCTTGCTTGAAAGAGATATACAAGTTATTTAACTGAAATAGTTACAAATAATACTTAGCTGCACAAAAGCAAACCAACAAAAAAAAATTCACATAACTTATTGAGCAACCATCAAATCGATACATCATAGCCATCTTTAATCTTGGAAAATAATAGAAGATTGCAAGTGATGAAAAATATTATGAAAAGAACAATGAAAATCAGCAGTGGAACCTGATACATTTATTTTCTAATCACACATTGTTTTTGGATTTGTTATTAAATGTAATGAAGGATTGATTTTAAATATTTATACAACTGAAACCTAGTGTTGCCTAGTTTTGTGGGTAAGCATTTCACATTGTTACATTTAATGTCATTTATGCTAAACATGACAGCAGGCTACTCTATTTTAAACCACAAAGATGAGAGTTCAGTCCCTGCCTTCAATTTACTATGTGTTGGTAAGGTAATACACTACACCAGAGTAAAGTTAATCTCATATTTACAAAGGCTATGAATACTTTTCAACTCTGATAATTTCGATTTTTCCTTTTTAGTAAATTGTTGAAAGGTGTTTGGTTTTGTTAATTTGACATGATGTATACAGTTTGTAGATCAACTGGAAAAATTTCTACTTTAATATACTATTAGTTTATAATATGAAACAATACAATGTGAAAATAGATCTGAGTTTTGAATACATTTTTAAGAAGCTATAATTTCATTAGAGTTAAAGAGGGATAAGTGGAAAATGGCTTTCAACACTGGCCTAGGAGATTATAAGGAAATGGTAATGGCATATTGTTTGGCAGATAACCCCGAGTATTTCATTCTTTTGTAAAATTACATTTTTTGAGATGTTTTAGGAATTTGTGTACTCATTTACATTGATTATATTAATTTATTTGCCCAATTACGAATAGCATGTATCCCACATTAGGCAAGCTTTTGTTCTCCTCTGAAAGAATAAACTTTATTTTAAACTTGAGAAGTGTGAATTTCATCAAACCTTATTATTTACAGGCTACAAAATCTCTCATTACACCATTCATTCAAAGCAGGTGCAATGTTTATTTGGACTTACTCATTTTTATTGATGGTTTATTAGAAGGTTTAGGTCTATAATACCCTTGTAGTGACCAAAACCTTTAAGAAATCATTTTCATAAGTCCCAATTTTAATGTATCCAGGAAGCTGAAACTAATTGAATTAGAAGTCAATGTGAAGAACATTGGGGTAGGGCCAGTCCTGTCACACAGTTGTGGCAACACTGGGAAGTTAGGATAAAAGGTTAACAATGGTCAATTTGGAGAGTTCCCCCTCCCTAAGAGAATCCCAGAGAGGGTGCTCTGAGGGAATCCCCAGGGAGTTCAGTGATTGTCCAGAGAATATTCCAGAGAGAGAGAGAGAGAGATTCTTTAGGATGGTGCAGAGAGTTTTAAATGAAGGCTGAACCTTCTCCTAATTAAAGTCATTTCCAGTTACAAAATCCTTGCTTAAGTCCATTTTGTGCTTTCTGACTCAAGAAGTCTGCAAAGGGGCCTCTGGAAAGATGTCGGGTCACTTTTGATATAAATCTTTGTTATCAGATGAAGTCCAGGTAGATCGTGGTACAAGCTGGAGTTTCGTCACCTAGTTTGGAATGCAAGTGGGGGTTTTGTACAGCAGGATGCCTGCATCTGTGTTAAATTTGCTTTCAGAAGCTAGAGACAATAAAATTCTACCTCAAACTTTTCGCTAAGCATTAATCACCGTCTTTCCCAAACAAAATAAGGACTTATTACAATGTGCATCATACAGACCAATTTCACTTCTGAATAATGATGTTAAGATACTCTCCAAAGTCCTAGCTAGAAGGATGGAGAAAGTGCTGCCTTCGGTAATATCACAAGATCAAACTGGATTTATTAAAGGCCAACACTTAGCTGCCAATCTTCGACGCCTGTTTAATGTATTGTATTCACCCACAAATTCAAACACCCCAGAGATATTACTATCTTTGAATGCAGAAATAGCATTTGATATGATTGAATGGAACTACCTTTTCACTACATTCCAGAAATTTGGGTTTGGCCCGCACATTTGTGCATGGATCAAACTACTGTATACCAATCCAGAAGGTTCAGTTTGTATTAACAATGTTAATTTACAGGTGCTGGTCATAAAATTAGAATATCATGACAAAGTTGATTTATTTCAGTAATTCCATTCAAAAAGTGAAACTTGTATATTAGATTCATTCATTACACACAAACTGATGTTTAATCAAATGTTTCTTTTAATTTTGATGATTATAACTGACAACTAATGAAAGTCCCAAATTCAGTATCTCAGAAAATTAGAATATTGTGAAAAGGTTCAATATTGAAGACACCTGGTGCCACACTCTAATCAGCTAATTAACTCAAAACCCCTGCAAAAGCCTTTAAATGGTCTCTCAGTCTAGTTCTGTAGGCTACACAATCATGGGGAAGACTGCTGACTTGACAGTTGTCCAAAAGACGACCATTGACACCTTGCACAAGGAGGGCAAGACACAAAAGGTCACTGCTAAAGAGGCTGGCTGTTCACAGAGCTCTGTGTCCAAGCACATTAATAGAGAGGCGAAGGGAAGGACAAGATGTGGTAGAAAAAAGTGTACAAGCAATAGGGATAACTGCACCCTGGAGAGGATTGTGAAACAAAACCCATTCAAAAATGTGGGGGAGATTCACAAAGAGTGGACTGTACCTGGAGTCAGTGCTTCAAGAACCACCACGCACAGACATATGCAAGACATGGGTTTCAGCTGTCGCATTCCTTGTGTCAAGCCACTCTTGAACAAGAGACAGAGTCAGAAGCGTCTCGCCTTTGGACTGCTGCTGAGTGGTTCTGATGAAAGTAAATTTTGCATTTCCTTTGGAAATCAAGGTCCCAGAGTCTGGAGGAAGAGAGGAGAGGCACAGAATCCACGTTGCGTGAGGTCCAGTGTAAAGTTTCCTCAGTCAGTGATGGTTTGAGGTGCCATGTCATCGGCTGGTGTTGGTCCATTGTGTTTTCTGAGGTCCAAGGTCAACGTAGCCGTCTACCAGGAAGTTTTAGAGCACTTCATGCTTCCTGCTGCTGACGAACTTTATGGAGATGCAGATTTCATTTTCCAACAGGACCTGGCACCTGCACACAGTGCCAAAGCTACCAGTACCTGGTTTAAGGACCATGGTATCCCTGTTCTTGATTGGCCAGCAAACTCGCCTGACCTTAACCCCATAGAAAATCTATGGGGTATTGTGAAGAGGAAGATGCAATACGCCAGACCCAACAATTCAGAAGAGCTGAAGGCCACTATCAGAGCAACATGGGCTCTCATAACACCTGAGCAGTGCCACAGACTGATCGACTCCATGCCACGCCGCATTGCTGCAGTAATCCAGGCCAAAGGAGCCCCAACTAAATATTGAGTGCTGTACATGCTCATACTTTTCATGTTCGTATCTTTCAGTTGGCCAACATTTCTAAAAATCCTTTTTTTGCATTGGTCTTAATTGATATTCTAATTTTCCGAGATACTGAATTTAGGATTTTCATTAGTTGTCAGTTATAATCATCAACATTAAAAGAAATAAACATTTGAAATACATCAGTCTGTGTGTAATGAATGAATCTAATATACAAGTTTCACTTTTTGAATGGAATTACTGAAATAAATCAACTTTGTCATGATATTCTAATTTTATGACCAGCACCTGTAGACTACTTTAAACTAGAACGTGGAACCAGACAAGGATGCCCCTTGTCACCACTGCTTTTTGCAATCTCCATTGAGCCACTGGCAGTTCACTGTCAAAATGCTTATGAGATAAAGGGGATTATCATAGAAGGACTTGAACAGAAAATTTCTCTATACGCAGATGATATGGTACTGTATATATCAGATCCACAAAATTCTGTGCCTGCAGTCCTAACAGCACTTACAGAATTTCAAAAGATTTCTGGTCTCAGAATTAATTTGACTAAAAGTGTGCTCTTTCCATTGAATTCTCAAGCACACAATATTAGATTAGACACCTTCCCTTTTATCATAGCAGATCAGTTCAAAAACCTAGGGGTAAACATCACAAGTAGACATAAAGCTCTATATCAACAACATTTCTCTGTCTGTATGGAAAATATTAAGCAAGACTTGCATAGATGGTCAACCCTTCATTTCACTTTGGCTGGAAGAATTAACATTGTTAAGATGAATATCCTCCTTAAGCTTCTCTTTTTATTTCAAAACATTCCAATATATATCAATAAATCATTTTTTAAGAAATTAGATTCAACCATAACCTTATTTATTTAGAATTCAAAACATCCACATATCCAAAGAGCAACCCTACAAAGACCTAAAGCGGAAGGCAGCATGGCTCTACCTAACTTTCAATTTTATTACTGGGAAGCAAATATATAAGCTATAAAAACCTGGACATGGACACAAATAGATGAACATACACATGCTTGGTCCGCACTAGAAATATAATCCTGCAGGACTTCTTTACATTCCATGCTTTGTGCCCCAATAAATGCAAGTTATCGCTAATATACTAACAACCCAATTGTGCTTCATTCACTCAGAATATGGAACGAATGTAGGCAGCATTTTAAGATAAAGAAGCTTTTATCTGTAGCACCTCTGCATGAGAACCACCTTTTTCCACTCTCTCAAACATATGCAGTTTTTAATGTCTGGAAAACATTTGGGATTAAATCACTTAGAGATCTGTACATAGACAACATCATTGCATCCAACGAACGATTACAATCCAAATTTAATTTTCCAGCAACGCATTTCTTTCACTACCTTCAAATCAGAAACTTTGTTAAGCAGAGCCTGCCCAATTTTGCTCACCTCCCACCTACCTCTAGCCAGAAGAAATATCAATCAGTCTTGAGGACTCAGACAGCATTTATGTAATGTATAAAACCAATCTTGAGTTACCTCCCTTTCAAAGATCCAAGAGGACATTGGGAAAAGGATCTCTCACACAACATCTCTGAAAAGAAGTGGAAGGTAGCAATGCGGGGAATTCACCTGAGCTCCATATGTGCAAAGCATACAATTATTCAACTCAAAATTATATATCAAGCACGTCTGTTTCGCTTAAAATTGCCCAAAATGTTTCCAGGGCAAGATCCAACCTGCAAACATTGCAATCAAGCTCCAGCCTCACTAGGCCACATGTTCTGGACCTGTACCAAATTAACATCATTCTGGATCAAAATCTTTAAATGCCTATCAGATAGCCTTGGTGTCATAGTCCCTCCTAAGCCACTAACAGCTGTGTTTGGTGTACTCCCAGATGGGCTGAAAGTGGAGAAGGACAAACAAACTGTAATTGCGTTTCCTATACTATTGGTACTTAGAGTTATCTTGCTCAACTGGAAGAATCCTAACTGTCTTATTCTAAGTCTGTGAGTAACTGATGCTACATATATTTGAAACTGAAAAAAAATCAAATTTGTACTTAAGAGGATCTGTGCAGAACTTTTTCAAAACCTGGTAGGATTTAATCAATAACATTTTAGAATAAACTTTTAAAGCAATGAGGAAACAGATTCTCTCCACTTTTTCTTTTCTTTTTTTTCTCTTCTTCATTTATTTTTATTAACTTATTAATTAATCTATTTACTTACTTTTACTAGCTTTAAGTTTTATTCTGCTGGCTTAGTTCTCTTTCTCATGGGTGGGGGTTGATTTGTTTTCAATCTTATTTTTGTAAAAATTTATTTATTTGTATGGAATGTTGTGTGATTTCAATAAAATAAAAATAAAAATAAATAAACAAATTTGCTTTCTTAACAAGCCTGGTGTGTCACTAAAGCCTAGTAGAATGGGCAATGCCCACTTTGTCCTCAACCATACTATATACAACTGTCCATGTGGAAAAAAAATCCTGAATTATATCAGTTCCTGCTTTTTAGTGTCCTTCCAAGTGGCTTGACTTTTGTTGATTGTTATTGCAAAACACAACTTTACATGAGTAATTAACAACAACAATTTATTTCTTGTATTGCCCAAAATCACACAAGAAGACCCTAAGAAGACAAGAAAAAACTCCCAAAAAATACCCTTGTAGGAAAAAAATGTAAGAAATCTTGAAAAAGGCAATTCAGAGAGAGAGACCCCTTTCTAGATTGGTTGTATATTGAATGTGTGTCAAAAAATGGGTTAAATACAATGCAAAAAACAAAACACAAGTAATCCTCTTCACAGAGCTACATGACCAATCTATCATTGCCACCTCAGGAAATCAGTAGAAATGTATGAAATTTGAGCATATATTATTATTATTAGATGATTACTATTTTCATTTGTTTACCTTATTCACTTTTGTTTTTTTGTTTTTCAACAATTGTATATAGTCCCCCCTATAAAGCATGCAGATGAGAAGGCATATGGAAAGCAGTCATTGTAGATATACATGAGTGCGAGTACACTATGTGTTACATCGATGTATTAACATGAAGAGTGAAGAGTGCAGAACAGTAGTTTGAAGCATCTCAACACAATTTCTGTGGCTTCCTCATTAGAAATCACAAACCACAATCTAAGACCGACGCTAGTGTGTTGTGGGATTTAAGCACTGCAGTCAAAATCGAAAAGTGGGGTTTTATCCCCTTTATCAAGTTAAATGAAGTTAAGTGGTTTTATTGTCATACCGTCCATATTGCAGCATGACATAATGTTCCCCAGGACTATGGTGTAACAAATACATAAACACAGAACATATGCAAGACAGGTAAAGAACTGTACTATCCCATAAATAGATAAACACATAATATGTAAGTGAATAGACAGATAGTAATAATTTGACATTAATTAATACATAAATAATAACAACAAATAAAAAAAACAACAGTACTAATAAGTGTAACAAATGTACTGCCTATAAATAAGCAATTAGGGTACAGATCTGAAGCAGGAGGGCAACACAGAGTTCAAAGTCTGGACAACTAAGGGGTAAAAGCTGTTGTAGTATCAGGCAAAACTATTTCAGATTCTATAGCACCCTCTGGGTGCTATTAAGAATTGGGAGAAAGACACCATGGGAGGATAGGGAGTAGTCCTTCACAATGCTTTTGTCTCTGATATGGATGTGAGCAAAACTGAAGCACCTCAAGGAATAGTCTTATCTCATTTTTTTCTTTACTCAGTACACCTCAAACTGTAAATATAACACCGGGTCATGTCATTTGCAGATGTTCTCAGATAATTCTGCACTTATGGGGTGTATCAATATGGGGGTGAGACATAGTATAGAAGTCAGATGGAGAATTTTGTTTCTTGGTTCAGAAAGAACTTAACATTAGCAAAACAAAGAACTGGTAATTGACTTTTGCTGCACCAAAGAACCTTTGTGTCCAGTAACAATTTAGGGAGTGGACGCACAGATGGTCCACTCCTACAAGTGCAGTATTTGTGGGTCCACATTAATGACAGGCTGGCTTAGTCTCAAAACACTAAGGAACTACAGTATATAAGAAAGGGCAGAGCAGACTATTTTTTCTTTGGAGACTGTGTTCCTTTAATATGGGTAAAAACATCTTTCACCTTTTCTACAACTGTTCAATGGCCAGAGCAATCTTCTACGCTGTGATGTAATGAGCCAGTAACATCACTTAAAGAAAGACCTACCAAATGAACAAGCTAATTAAAAGGCAGGCTCAGCTCTGGGACACACTAAGGGCCCCCTGGAGGTTGAAGGGAAGAAGAAAATTAAAAACAAAATTGGCATTATGAACAATGCTATGCATCCTCCCTCTTACACACTAACATTGAGTACTTTCAGCAAATGACTTATTCAGCAGAAGTAGGTCAAGAAACAGGGCTCCTTTACACTAACAGTAATATGCCTGCATAATGCCTCATTGTGACCAAGACTGCCAAGTCAGGGTTTATCTTTCTTTTTAATTTTCTTCCTTTTTTGTCATTCTGGTGTGTGATCAGACTGGAGTGTGGATGTATGTGCATTGTCACATACGTGCGCATAGGGGACTGCTGAAGGACTCTAGTGACTGCAATTCTAATGCCGGTCTAGAGGTTAGCACTGTGTCCTAATGCCTTTCTCCCTTCCTCCCTCCAAGAACCATTTGATTTGAAGTCACTTGTGGTGTCCAGTGTACACCTGGACCCACCTCTTCCTTTCAGAAGGGCACAAAACCAGAAGCTCTGCCATCTTGTGACAGTTCTGTTTTGAACTCGTGTATGCACAGCTGACTCAGCCACAATTGCGTTTTTTTTTGTTTTTTTTTTATTTTACTGCAACCAATTATATGGGGTGGCCAGCTTGGTACTCTGTATTGTTGTCCTCTCTTTCTGTTACAGTATTTATTTATTTAATGAACTTTTGTTAAAAGTCAGCCACACACATAGGGCCAATTAAATATCACTAGTCCACCTAACCTGCAAGTCTTAGAACTGTGTGAGGAAACCAGAGCACACAGAGGAAACCCATGCAGAAACGGGGAGAACATCCAAACTCCATGCAGTGATAACCCAGGACATGAACCCAGGTCTCCTTTCTGTAAAGCAGCTGTGCTACCACTGGGCCATCATGCTGCCCTATGTTAGTATGTATATTTGATATTAAACTACTTTTTGTCTCTTAGTTATAAACAAGGTCTATCATAAACTCCCCCCCCCCATCCCATAGTTTAAACAATATTGAGCCAATTGGTCAAATGACATATAAATTAGGTTTATGTTCCCATTTTATGATTCACTCATCACTCCGTATTTCTCATTTGAAGCCTACTTATTCTAGCCCTTATACTAGGTGATTATCTCTTATGTCACTGATGGAAGATGGGAGTATAAATTTCAGAATATTTTTGATTCCGAACATCGTGATTCCCCAGTGCATTATCTGACCCACTGGAAAAGGCGTGGAGTGGAGGACTGATCTTTGGTCCATAGCAGGACATTTATGTTTCCCAATTATTACGGCATTATTATGCATTGTGCTCATCCTGGGAAGCCTAATAAACATGCCTGGAGTTTGAGCTTTAAGAGGTTATATTATGATTTGTGATGATTCTCAGTGTGAAGAAGTATTCTGTACTAATATTTTCTGTCCTTTATTCACTTGTTTTAAATTTATGCAGGCATATTTCTGTTGGTAAAAAGCATTTCTTGACATATACATTTTTTATTTATCATGCGGCCATTTTGTTTTCTGAGATGCCAACCGTTTGGACCATTTGTTGTTTGTAATGGTGCTGTGATGACAATGAATTAGCATATGTGTATTCATTAAGTCTATCACTATTTAACATGCCAATGTGCCATCGACTTAATGTAAGTTTCTAGATATATACAAACAGTTATGCTAATTAATGTTAATAGTTAATGTTTTGAATTTCTGGTAGTTAGGACTTTTTAGCTAGCTGCTAGATTCTTCTTGATAGATCTGGTTTTGACCTCTTCCAATTTTAACTTCAACTTTTCTTTCATCTCCCAATCCTTGTACTGTTTTCTTTTACTTCTGTCACCTTTGTAATATGAGAATGTTAAGGGTCTAAATACAGTGAGATCAAAAGTGAGAACTGAGAGAATACTGTTAACATGAGGGAGAATGATGCCTTTAAATTAACTGTCTTTTAGTATTAGCATGGATGGACAATCTATACTAATAAAAGGCAAAGCCCTCACTCTCACTCACTCACTCACTCACTCACTCACTCACTCACTCACTCACTCACTCACTCACTCACTCATCACTAATTGTCCAACTTCCCGTGTGGGTGGAAGGCTGAAATTTGGCAGGCTCATTCCTTACAGCTTACTTACAAAAGTTAGGCAGGTTTCATTTCGAAATTCTACGCGTAACAGTCATAACTGGAACCTCTTTTTTGTCCATATACTGTAATAGACTGCAGCTCGATGGCCGTGGGAGGCGGAATTGCATATCGCGTCATCACGCCTCCCATGTAATCACGTGAAAAGGAAGAGCCCCAAAGAGCGCTGAAGAAAACATTCATTACACAATTGAGAAGGCAGTGAAACAATAAGAAGCGAGCGAGTGACGCATACAAGCATATTCATAAGTGCAGCTACTGCGGAAACAAAGCACGGTGTAAACCGTAAGTTTAAATTAAGTTTATAGAAACGCTCCTGCTGCCGTATGCAATACCATATTCGCGACATACAAGTTTAATGAGAAGACACGAGGTATAAACGAGACTTTGGATCACTTTGTAACGGAGTTAAAATTGCTGTAGCGAGAAACTTTTAAGTGCCGGGTCTTAGCTAACATTAAATAAAGCCGTGGACATCGCAAACATCACACAAGAGAGCGGCTCACGTGAACTGACTGAATGCAGCACGAGTGATCACTTCGATGAATCAAACCTGTTTAAAAAACACATTAAACAATTTATAGAAACGCTCCCGCTGCCGTTTGCAATACCATATTCGCAACATACAAGTTTAATGAGAAAACACGAGGTATAAACGAGACTTTGGATCACTTTGTAACGGAGTTAAAATTGCTATAGCAAGAAACTTTTAAGTGCTGGGTCTTAGCTAACATTAAATAAAGCCGTGGACATCGCAACATTACACAACAGAGCGGCTCACGTGAACTGACTGAACGCAGCACGAGTGATCATTTCGATGAATCAAACCTGTTCAAAAAACACATTACACAATTGATAATGTAGGAAAAGAATATGAAGCGACTGACGCATACAGACATTTTCATGAGTGCAGGTACTTCGGAAACAAAGCACCGTGTACACCTAAAGTTTAAATTAAGTTCATAGACCTACAAAAGGTTGCCATTGATTTGAGGCAAGATTGCTTTTCTCCTGTACAACTATACGTTGCATTCTCAACAGTAAGCTTGCACAGCTTGGTTATATTACAACTGGAGTGCTGAACTGACAACGTAGTATACAAAGAGAACTATAACAATCGTAATAAACGAACAATAAAACAGCGGAGAATCCGTGGATTAAATAAAAAGGCTGCTTCCTTGGCGAAGCAAGGAAAAAGGATGACCTTATATGGCGTTCGTTTATAAAACAGCGGAGAACCTGTGTAAAGGCTGCTTCACAAAAAAACAGCAGAGCGCCTTATAAGAGCAGGCAGTCAGCTAAAGAAGGGAATCAATAAATAACTATAATCGTAATAAACGAACAAAAAATAGCGGAGAATCCGCGGATTACATAAAGGAAATGGGTACCTGAACAGAAAAGTGAGTCTCAAATAGCTACACAATAACTATAACAATCGTACTAAACGAACAATAAAACAATACAGAACCGCTAAGCAAGGAGAAAGGACGGCCTTATATGGCATTCGTTTATAAAACAGCGGAGAGGCTGTGTAAAGGCAGCTTCACAAAAAAACAGATCCTTAACAAATTGTTATTGGTATATTTTCCCTCAATTTAAAAAGGTTTTCTTTTCTTCTAAATAAAAATTGAAAAGCAGTACTTCACCGCTGCGAATATATGTGAATGTATGTATATATATGTGTATGTCTATATATATATATATATATATATATGTGTATATATATGTAGATATGTATATATATATGTAGATGTATATATATGTGTCTGTATGTGTATATATATATATATATATATATATATATATATATATATATATATATATATATGTGTGTGTATGTATGTATGTATGTGTGTATATATATATATATGTATGTATATGTATGTATGTGTATATGTATATATGTATATGTGTGTGTGTATGTATGTGTGTATATGTATGTGTATATATATGTTGATATGTGTATATATATATATATATATATATATATGTGGATGTGTATATGTGTATATATATATATATATATATATATATGTATATGTAGATATGTGTATATATGTATATATATGTTTACATAACCTCTTTAACACACTACTTCTCCGCTGCGAAGCGCGGGTATTTTGCTAGTATGACAAGAAATGGATTTCTTTGTTTTAAACAAAAGGCCCACTGTAAAATGCTAAATAATGGCAAAACCAAAAACAACAAAATAGTGCAGGATGACATTACCAAAATAATAATAAAATATTATAACTAAAAGAAATGTCAATACAAATTTAATAAAATTAGTCAAAATAGAGACTACATGCTTCAAGACTAAAATTCAACTATGACTTTTTTTGTACTTTTGTATCTTTTAAACTAGGTTGTCTTGTTAATATTTTTTGGTTAACCGACTTATGGCTTACAGTTTACAAATTTGATTTTCTTTGAGCTTTTAATTTTCTGTTCTTCCAGTAACATAACCAATACCTGCCTTATGACAACCTGTTACACATAGCGTAATGCCTTCAGAGTACAGGAGGTACTGAATTTTTAAGTATAATGTAAACCACTTAAGAATAATGCTTTTCAGTCCAATTAACATTTCAAAACTTTGTATTAGAATTCTGCAGTCAGCACTTAAATCTAAAATGAAGTATTTACTACATCATCACGTATTAGAATACCACTTATAGCAGTAGTTTCATTTCTATGACTAGGTTCCAAGACAAAATTAAATTTCTAATATTTTTACACTAATCTGTTATATTACATATATATTATGTAATATAACAGCTTTCTATTTAAGACAAATTTAGGAAGAAATGGTAAGCATGTAATTAAGCTAAAGTATAGTTTAAAGAACATTCAGATTTAGATATGATGTCTTCAGGGTTACCCATGCCTAATTGTAAGTTAATCTGAATATCCCAAAACCCCATAGGAAATAAAATAGACCAGAAATAGTGCACACATAATGCAATGAAAAAAATTGAGAAAAAATAAAAAGAAAAAAAAAAAAAAAAAATAAAACCCAGACCATAACAATTTGCTGAGGTAAGATAGGTCTAGAAACCTTTACGTATTGAAAGATCTTCAGATACAGTGGAACCTCTAGATACGAGTTTAATTCGTTCCAGCACTGAGCTTGTATAGCGAATTTCTCGTATCTAGAACAAACTTCCCCATTGAAAAAAATGGAAATCCAGTTAATCCGTTCCGCACCCCAAATATATTAACATAAAAATCAATTTTCCTAACAAATAACACTGATAAATTATATATACTGTAGTCTACCTTTAATACATAACACTGGTAAATAATATAACTGATCATTCAAAGAATCAAAACAGGTGTCCAAAGTGCAGTAGAGCATTCAATAAATCTTTAAATAAATAATCCTTAAAACAGTTGTGAAGTGGAGGTTTAAAATACACAAGAATAACAATCCTTTAACACGAGGTTAAAACGTCAAAAGGATGCAGTCTTTAAAAAACAGATGACAATCCCCGGTGCTTCTTCTCTGTTAGCGTCTCACCTGCGGGCTCTGCAACAGGCGAGACACTCTTAATGCAGCTGACCTTCTCTACACCGTCCTGCTTCAGCTGTTTGGCTCGCCTGTTCAGCTCACTGTTCAGCTACACGCGAGCCTGCACTCGCTCGCTCGCTCTCCCGCACTGCCCGCCTGCCTGCGCGCGCTCTCTCTCTCTCTTTTCTTTTACTTCTTCTCCCCCTTATCCGGCTCGCGCTTCTCTATATATGCGGGGAGGACATGGCAGCTGCAGCCCATCAGCCACAGGAACAATCATGGATGTGGGCAGTTTCCCACCTGTGCACTTAAGTGAGAAACGCAGACACCGCAGATCGCGGCTCGCAACTGCTACCACGCCCCCTCGCTAAGCCACGAGCTATACCCACAGCCTGGCTCGTGGCTCGTTACGCGAGCCAATGCTCGCATTTAGATCTGAATTTTTCGCTCATACTTTCCTCGTATTTTGAATTTCTCGTATACAGAGGTGATCGTATCTCGAGGTTCCACTGTATTTGAAGGATTAAGGATGTCCAGTACTTTCATATAAACAAATAAAATAGTAATCTGACTTCGTTTTCCTGTTCATTAATATATATTTACTTATTATGTCTAAAGAACAACCAACCTAACCCTGAGCCTGTTGCTCTAGCAATGGTCCGAAAATTCTTTCTTTTATGGATTAAATCCAACAGGTAAAGGTTAAATCACAAATTATAGTTGTCTTTCTCATCAGTCTTTTATAATGAGTATAGCAATTCATAACTATATTATACATATAAATATTTCAAAGTACTCTATCATCACTATGGAGAACATCTCTTTCAAACTGCAGTTAGACAGACTAGGCAAAAAAAAAAAAACTAGTTTATTAAATCTGTTAAAATTTCTTTTATGAATTATTTGAGGAAAGAATTTAGGTAGCTTTAATGCAAGCAACAGTGAAATTGTCCCAGATATAAAGTTCAAAGACAAGTAATGTGGTCTGTTTGCAAGAGTAATGTTGAGTAGAGAAGATCTAGTTAGAGGTTTAGGTTGGGGTGAAGAAACAGGTAGGAGGAAGATCCTAAACATTGTTGCCTTTCCCAAAATATGAGAGTGACATACCCAAGTCATCGCTATTGCAAAGCTGTGTTTACCCTCTGGCCAAAACTTTAACAGCACTTTCATTTTGACTAACAGTGCAAGGTTTCTCTGTGTAAATGGATCGATTATGTAACAAACAAGTTATTGCCATCCCACATTTTCAAAGCAATTAGCTTTTCGCAGGATGTGCTTGCTGATTATCTGCCTGGACATCATCTTCTGGCAGCTCCTACTGAGTTAGGACAGTTCATGAGCCATCCTAAATTCTATTGAAGTTAGGAGTAGTCTTCTAAATTAGGAAAACTGACAAAATACTTTTGCTCCTACTCCTAAGAGAAGGACCAAATATGAGTCACGGAATTTTGAGCCAGTAAGAGCTGTTTTCCTACTGAGAGACACTTGATAAATATGGGCACAGAATAAGGTTACCAACATCCACCCATTTTACTAAATCCTCCTAACTAGAGCAGAATCGCAGGAGAGCTGGAACCTATCCCAGTAAGCAATCGGGTACAAGGCAGGAATAATCTTCGGGCAGGATACCAGTTCAATGCAGGGTGAAGACACTCACACAGGCCAATTTAGCAATACCAATTCACCTAACCTACATTTCTTTGGAGTGTGGAAGAAAACCAGAGCATCCTATGGAAATTCAAGCAGACATGGGAAGAACAGTTCACACAGCGTGCACAAAGTATGAAAACCCCAATCTCCTTGTTGTGAGGCAGCAGCAGTACCACTGTGGCACTATTCTGCCCATATATACCTACAATGTTAACCAAAGTTAAACTTCTCTGTGGGAAGGACATGTGGGAAAGTCAGGAGAAATGTAAAAGAAGAAAACTATTTGAAGAAATAGAAATATTAGTAGCCAGAAAGGATGAATATGATTTGGCAATATAGGTCTACTGTCGAAAAACAGAGGTATAGTCCCATAAAAACCTTAGGCATTGGAGGAGCAAAGTACTTAGAAAGGGCTTGGAGATATGGGTCTAAAATGTCTGTGAGTTGAAATGTAAAGTCTGCACAATTTGGAATTGTGTATGTTGGTGTTTGAAATTGTATAAACTGGAGGAGATGTTTCTTAAACTGGCATTACACACAAAAGGGAGGGGAATGTGTGAAATTTACTTTTGACAAATAGAACATAAAGGAATTGTTTTGTATGAAGATTTGAATAAAGCAGCATATAAAGTGGAAACAGGCCTTCAAAGAAAGGAAAAGGTTCTCAAAGGGATAATAAAAAGACAGAGAAGAAGAGGGAAAGAAAAGAAAGTCCTTCATGCTCTACAACTGAAAGCAAAAAGAAAAAGAAGGAAGAAAGGACTAGATAATTTAGATTTCAGGGACAGCAATATGTGGAGCTCTTAGTAATTTAACAGGTTATCCAGGAAGGCATTACCCAGCTTTGAACATTTTGGAAAAGAGATTAAATGGCCACCAAAAGGAAAAAAAAAAAACTTTTCATTGCCTTTAAAGGTACATAATCATTTATAAAACAGGATCCCAGTTTGTTCTTATATGTTGCCATGAATGTCTAAAACTTGCTTTTAACCTTGACCCATATTCCATTCTTCTCATTTCTGCTGAGTGATTCTTTTTCTGATGTAAATGTTATTTTAATTCAGAAGTTATCAAAGTTTTATTGTTTGGCTAAATTTTGATCCTCAGTTTTCAATATATAATCACAGGATTTTATCTATGTCTGACAGGTATTGCTCTGACTTGTGTATTTTGCACATTACAACAGCATCATAACTCAGACTTCCATTTGCAGTGATCTGATAAAATCATCCTGAATTGCCATAATGGTTTTCAGCTGTTTCTTGTTCTTTTTCTTTTGCCATTTATACTTTTGTGCCACGTGGTGTTACTTATGCTTTGGTTAAGGTTGTTTTATTGAACAAAGAGAAAAAAGTAAATAATTCTCTGACTGACTCAAAATCAGATTTTCATTGTATACAATAAAATTCATAAAAGCTCATTATTTTCTTATACAATTACAGTCACAACCATCTCAATGAAAAATTATTACAGAAATATTGTATAAATGTGTATTTCTATAAGCTGTACATTGTAAACTGGACCTCTGAATAAGTGTGTATGATCAGACAATGCAGACTTTTCCTTAATTCAAGTTTTGTTTGTATGCATGAGATGCTTTAGGTTGCACTGGTGTTATGTTGGGACTGGTGCAAAGATGAGATGTAGCAGCTTGTAACTCTTAAATATATCATATGGGTTCAAAAAAGTCATAGATAAAGATTTCACACTGTGTTGAATACGGCAAGTACTTTGGTGATTTATTGTACATTACTGCATTTTATTGAAGGTTATTTTGTGTTTAGTTTTAATTACAGTTATTGTGTACAGTGAAATATAAATAAGCAGTACACTACAGTATATGCATAGAAAATGTTTTCTATAGTGTATGATACATAAGTACCAGCACATAGTGTAGTATTCAGCAAAGTGAAATTGAGCAAACCTGAATAAGTGGCCTGAGTTGCCTCGAAAGCTTGCATATTGTAATATTTTTAGTTAGCCAATAAAAGGTGTCATTTTGCTTGACTTCTCACTACAATAATAGAAATAGTCAGTCAGTCATTCTCCAACCCGCTATATCCTAACACAGGGTCACAGGGGTCTGCTAGAGCCAATCCCAGCCAATATAAGGCGCAAGGCAGGAACAAACCCTGGGCAGGGCACCAGCCCACCGCAGGGCACACACACACCAAGCACACACCAGGGACAATTTAGGATCACCTAACCTGCATGTCTTTGGATTGTGGGAGAAAACAGGAGCACCCAGAGGAAATCCACACAGACATGGGGAGAACATGCAAACTCCATGCAGGAAGGACCCAGGAAGCGAACCCAGGTCTCTTTACTGCGAGGCAGCAGCGCTACCACTGCACCACCATAATAGAAATAACAAAGTTAAAAAAAATGACACCACATCTGGTCAGGTTGGGGAGCATGCACTGGTACAGCACATTGCCGCACTGATTACACAACAAAATATCTTGTGATCCCAGTTGACAACCACCCAGGCAGACATGCGGCCCAGTCCCACTCCCCAGAAAAGACAATCTGCTGCAGCCAGGTGTTAAGTGGGCATCCCCTTGGTCTGGTCCAGCTGCTTGGGTCCTCAACAATGAGGATCCTGATCACCCTCGGGCAATTGTGCCACGTGGCCATAGTGCCATAATGGACGCTCCCTCACAATGCAGGTAATTTGCCTCACTCGGCACTCCATAAGCAACTGCTCATTCAACACAAAGTCAAACCACCAGTACCCACGGATTCTCCAAAGAGACCCTGTACCAAAGGAGTCCTTGTGTCAGGTCACTGGATAGAATCCATGTCTTACAACATTATAGCAAAACAGGAAGCACCAAGACTTTAAAGACTTGGACCACTGTCCTTTTGCAGAGATACCGGGAATGCCACACACCTCATGACTTCCCAAGCTTTCCCAATCCATCTACTAACTTCACAGGAAGAGTCACCAGTGACATGAATGTTGCTGCCGAGTTAAGCAAACCTCTCAACAAGGTTGACATTCTTTCCGCAGACAGGTACACTGAAGATGGCTGTAACGAAGAGGTCATTAATGGCCTGGCTCTTGGCTTTTATCCAGGACACTTGAAAGCCCAGGAACTCAGACTCCACATTAAGTCTCTCAAGTGCCCTGATCAGAGCCTCAATTGACTCTGCGAAGATCACAGCATTGTTGGCAAAATCAAGATCAGTGAATCTTTTTTCACCAACAGATGCCCCACAACTGCTGGATCTCACGACCTTGCCCAACACCCAGTCCATGCAAGCACTGAACAAAGTGGGAGCAACAACACACCCCTGACAAACCCCAGGGAAATTGGGAAAAACGCAGAGGTTCTGTCTCCACTCTGCACAGCACTCACAGTACCAGTGTACAAGCCGGCCATGATATCCAGTAAATTTGGAGGGATCCGCCAAGTCTTAGGATGTCCCACAGGGCAGCTCAATCAACTGAGTTGAACACTTTACGAAAAATCGGCAAAGAAACACTGCCGATATTCATATTTGCACTCCATGAGAACCCTCAGTGCCAGGATGCAGTCAATGGTACACTTCTTAGGCGTAAAACCAGACTCCTCCAGTCACTGTTAGGTAAGCAAGTGATCACGGATCCTATTGAGGATGACCATAGTAAGGACTTTACCGGACACCAAGAGCACTGTCATCCCCCTGGCAGTGGCCGCAATCCATTGAAAAATAGGTATGGTATGGTCCATATAGCACTACCATGCAAATTTCGCTTTAGTAATACTTTAGGAAATCACTCAGTGGAAGATTTTACAGTGTAATATTGTACAGGTAAAATTCCGGGTACTTGTTATAAATTCGTCAAAACACTTCTGTTATCCTTTGTCATACCGTCCATTTAGTACACAAGTGCCAAATTCGGTTACAACAAATATCTTTACAACAAAATTTTCATTACAAGGAAATATTTTTATGGTCCCGACAGTTTCCCCATATGACAGAGTCTATAGGAATCTCGTTACTACGAAATACATTCAGCGGATACTTCCATTACAACGAAGTGCCCAGAAGATCTTGAAATACCTGAATGAATCATCCACAGAGCAGTTAGTTCTGTGGTTGCAGCTGAGTTGTGCACAATAATCCGCAAACAGAAACATAATATTTTTTTTCTTTCTTTGAACTTTCCTTGTAATGTTTTTTTGCTGTGTTTCTTTTCTGTGATTTTCAGTGATACCTTTTGCTTACTGCTCGTCAAAATTTGAAAAACATCCATTGGAATTTAACTCATTGTCACCCTCTTATAGAAATGGCAGACGCGAAAAAAAATGACAACAGTTCAGATTAGAGAAAAAAAGAAACCTTGAAATTTTTGCAGCTCTCAATTCCGGAAAAAAAGAAAAAAGACATTGCCAGAGAATTCGGGATTTCGCCATCGACACTGTCAACTTTCTTGAAAGACCAGGCAAAAAAAGAAGAAAAATCTCAGGCTGCAAACCTTGGGCCTCAGCGCTGCATTTGAAGATGTTGAAAAAACATTTTTTATGTGGTTCAGTGATGCTCATTCAAGAAATATTCATATTAGTGCGCCACTCATTCAAGAAAAAGCAAAGTCACTGTTGTGAGGTTTCTAAACTCTTTTGGATCTCCCCCACTGGGACGACACGCCGAAGAGCGTCCCAAAGCATGATCACCACGTCCGTGAAAGTGTATTATCACAAGAAAATGCTGAGATAAATTCTCATCAGCATAACTTGTAGACAGGAGAAGATGAAAATTAATGCGAAAGAAGCTATTGAAATGATTGCAAACGCCTGAACGCAAGTTAAAGAAAGCACTGTGGCAACAAATACAGAATCTCATTACTACGAAATTTTCATTACAACGAAATATTTTTTAGGTCACTGGCACTCGTTGTAATGGAATTTTACCTGTAGTTGTACTGTACAATAATACAGAATTCAGTATGTTAACGTATATATTTATTATGCACACAAATACATTATGAGTAAAACAAACAGAAAATTGAATCAGGCAAACTACTTAAATTATTTTTAACTAAAAACGTTGAGTCAAATAAAGTAAACAGTCTATACAGATATACAGATTGGTTGGTACAGGCGTGGTTTAATACCTCTGTTTCCACATCGACCTTTAAAATCTCTGGTGATGTGTGCGTATTTATGTGTGCTCATGTTTTCTCTTCATCATTGAGAATGTGCTCTGGTAGGGTAAACAAGATGTCAGCCATTTCTTTGAGTGAACTTGTGTGTACTTTATTAGGACTATGTCTGTATATGTATCTGAGTGAGCATCTGTGGAAATTGAAATTTATTTTCCCCTTCTTAAATTTACCATTTTCATTGGAAATATGTGTTATTTTTTGCGTTGTGAGAGGTCTCGTGCAGACATGCAAGCAAAGATGCAAACATTTAGAGCTAGCGGATTCCTAGACATTCGCGCTGAAAACAGAGCCATATGTACAACGATAATTTCACAAAATATTGTCAAATCTTTCTCAAACAAGCTACATCCTGTTTGTCTTGTTACAGACTCTGGTGAGAAAAACAAATAAAGATATGAGTTTTCAGCTATTTTGATACCAAACTATTTGTTTAATGCTAACACGAGAAAATGGATGTATGGATGGTAATATATTTAGCTTTAATAATAAGTACGGACTATATTAGCTAAGAAAAATTAATGAATAAACAAAGGATAAAATAATGACAAATTCATTTTTATATATTCCTGTTGTCCCTTTGAGACTTACCTCTTGCTTCCTAAACAGGCTGCCCTTTGACCTGCCAGAAACGTACCAACACGGCGCAAGCGCAGTGTGCAGCGCGTGTTCCTACCTGGGTGCTTGCTGTGGCCTTGACCGCTTCTTGTTTCTCATGGCATCGATCGGAGCGTTTGTAACCGGCAACTTCCAGAGTGTTAAGGTTACCGCAGCCCTTCAACAGTTAAAGGCAGCGGGCATCAAGGTTAAAGGTTTTAAGAGGGTCACGCAAGTAGAACAGGCGCAGGTAATCGTGGTTGTAGAGTATCGTTTTTTTAACTGGACTTCAGATTCTGTTTGGTGGTAGGATAAGCATAACGGTATGTGCGACCTAGTGTCATGTGGGAACAACGTCTGTTTTAGCTTGGGACAGGATTAATCCACCTACTGTCAATGTGGTAAACGGGTCCAGATCCCAATGTACCAAACAGCAGTAAAGTATAACATTTTGAGCCACTTTACAGTGGTACCGCTAGCAGGAGATGGAGTTGGGTGTGCAACACCGCTGCAGTAAATGATTAACACGGCTTGTATACCTTACGGCTGCCTGCCTTGTAGGTGTTTATAAATTTAAAGTTAAAAAAAAAAAAAAAACTCAAAATAAATGGACTACCAATAAACTAAATTGAATTACTAACAAACTGAAGGAGCTGAAACTATGAAATTAGGCTGTGGAGCCAGAGATAACTGCTTTGGTAGGATGGCACTTTGTTAGGTTTTTTTTTTTTGTATTATTTTACATTTACCTTTTATCAGCAGGTTTATGTGACCCCTACACAAGTGGTAATTGTTGGTGATGTGCTCAGTCCTTGTCTCTTCCCTTTGCAGACTTTTATCAGCAGGTTTATGTGACCCCTACACAAGTGGTAATTGTTGGTGATGTGCTCAGTCCTTGTCTCTTCCCTTTGCAGACTGGTAGTTCTTCATTATCCTTTTCTTTTGGCTGTGAGCTCCACCTTTTGCCACACTGTGTTGCCCCAGGGTTCCAAGCTACAGTTCCAAAGTGAGTAAAGATATTTTTTTATTATTGACTATTGTTAAAGTAATCTATAGAACTAAAAATATTTTCTGCTGGCAGGTTTCTGGTGGACACGTGTGAATTTCTGTGTATGCATCTGCAAACTGAAGGCCTGTTCAGAAAATCTGGATCCATCTCTAGAATTCGAGAATTGAGGGTAATGGGTGGGGATTTAATGAAAGTTACAAATTAAAAGAACAATTTGAAAACCGTGAGGTTGTTTGCTAGAATTAAGTTGCATCATTTAGAACTGTTGTTTGGCACAATTTAGTGAATGCAAGAACTGCAATGTACAGTATAAATATTGCGTAATGGTGAACTGTTTCTTTTAAATCTGTATGGTTTCAAATTAGTTTTAATCTATGAAGTAGCAGCAGCACCATCTACATATGTGCAGTAAGCCTGTTCTTACACGGTTTACCTTATTTTAATAGGGGGCACAATGGTTATACAGTCCAAGTACAGTTGAACTGCTTTTACTAAATGGGAATGTTTTTATGCAATGCAGTGGAATTTTTGCTTTTAGTTTTGGGGATGGCACCAGGATGTCATTTTTTTTTGTGCATTGTGCACATTAATATTAAGATAATCTTTGGTTTGTGGTATCCTGTAGTTCAACAATTACTTTAGAAAGCCACCTAGGTTACCTAGCATTGTAGTCTTTTTCCAGATTTCAGACTTAACTGTTCTTAGCTAAAAATTCTTTTCTGGTATTTCTTCAAAGTATTCATCATAGTTGTAAATTCTGGAGTGAAAAGAATAAGGCACGAAATTTTTGCATGCCAGAGTGTTCATAAGTTATATTGATTCAGTTTCAATTCAGTATATTGTCACTGTACCTGAAATAACCGCTTGGTATGGTAGCAGTGAAAGTAAGTGCCGCTGTTCTGATTGCAGCAGGAAAAAGTAATGCAGTGTCGGTGCTGTACACAGCAGACACAAATGTCTTAGTAAGGCAGTGGTATCAAACAATGGACTAATATAAATAACACAGTAAAGTTGTTTGCTTATATCTGATATTTATTTATCACATAACAACCTGACAATGCAAGTAACTGAGCTAAGGCGTGATCAGCAACACAGTTTAGAACAATTTTGACAAGAGCAGGGCGTTCAGCCCAACAGGATCTCCAAATCAAATGCTACCGACTAATCGAACTTATGTTGTAGTGCAGTGACTATCTAATTAATGTTTAGTCACAGGTTAAGCAGAAGACTTTATGGGTGGTAACAGTTGGGTGGGTGATCCTGGGTGTGTTATCAATAATGTGGAGCTCTTAGAACTTATACAGTAGTTACTCACTCTTTCCACAGCCAACCCATTAACCTAATGGGTGTAAGACCCTATTCAAATCCCCTGGAGTTCATTGTGAACTTCATTGTTTTAGTGATGTTGAGGAACAGATTATTATTATTAAACGATTCAGTATGAAGTTTAACCTTCTGCTTATTGGCTGTCTGGTATTTTTTTGAAATGAGACCCACATCCATTTCATTATAAATAAATCTGACGGTACAGTTAAATTCATACTTGGCAATAAAGTAATGAAGAAAAAAAAAGTGAGATATGTGTGCCTTAAGCCAACAATCTAATGTGTACAAGTCAGGAAGTTCTGGAGCCATCTTCATAGGGAGATGATCAGTTCAAGGACCATTGACCCTATTTGATTGTTCCTTTTGTGAAGGTGAATTAGTACAATACAATACAGTTTATTTTTGTATAGCCCAAAATCACACAGGAAGTGCCGCAATGGGCTTTAACAGGCCCTGCCTCTTGACAGCCCCCCAGCCGTGACTCTCTAGGAAGACAAGGAAAAACTCCCAAAAAAAACCTTGTAGGGAATAAATGGAAGAAACCTTGGGAAAGGCAGTTCAAAGAGAGACCCCTTTCCCGGTAGGTTGGGCATGCAGTGGGTGTCAAAAGAAGGGGGTCAATACAATACAATGCAGTACACAGAACAGAACAGTTCCTCAATATAGTAAGAAATAAAAAATAGAAATTTTAGAAGTACAGAGCAGAATTTAACAGTAGATGATATATCCCATAATAAGATTTGGATTTGTGTAGAGTCCTGGAGACCTCATCCTTCAAGCTGCCTCCCCCATTTGGCCATTCCACGGCTGAAACAGTGCTGGGTCAGCTAATCCGATGAAAGGACCCCTCTTTCCCACAATTCCTGTGATCCTCCATCTGGGATGACTTTTCCTTAGGCAGGCAAAGCAACTTGGCAGGTGGGCCATGGCACCAAGTGCCACATTTGAGTACCGAGAAGAAAAACAGAATAAGTGAGGGTTAGTATACAATTATAACTGTCATGTTACTTATGTTTAAGGGCTAATGACTTACAACAGAGATGCAGTCTGTACAGTTAATCAGCAGCTCTAGTCAGGATATGCTAACTGAAGTAGTGAGTCTTCAGCCGGGATTTAAAAGCTGAGACAGAAGGGGCATCTCTTATAGTAGCAGGCAGACCATTCCACAGTTTAGGGGCCCTGTAACTAAAAGCTCGACCTCCCACTGTTATTTTATTAATCCTTGGAATCATAAGCAGACCGGCATCTTGAGATCTTAATGTGCGCTCAGGTTTGTAAGTCATGATAAGTTCAGACAAGTAAGCCGGACCTTGGCCATTTAATGCTTTATATGTTAAAAGGAGGATTTTGAAATCTTCCCTAAACTTAACCGGGAGCCAATTTACGGATTTAAGAACTGGAGTTATGTGTTCGTATTTTCTTGTTCTTGTAATAATTCTTGCAGCCGCATTTTGGATTAACTGGAGGCTGTATAATGAACAGTTTGAACATCCAGTGAACACCGCATTGCAGTTGTCAATCCTACTAGAGATAAATACATGAATTAGTTTCTCAGAATCCTGTTTATTTAAAAAGTGCCTTAATTTCCTAACATTTTTATGATGGAAGAAACATATTTTGGACAACTTTGTAATATGTGCTTTAAATGACATGCTAGAGTCAAAGATAACTCCTAGATTGCGGGCTGATTCAGTAAGATTGACTGGGATTCCAACTGAGTTAAATGATGACAAAATATTGTTGTGATCAGCGTCATTCCCTCCAGCAATTAACATCTCTGTTTTATCTGTATTTAAAGACAAGTAGTTCTCATTCATCCACTCCTTTAATTCGCTAATACAACTAATTAAAGACAACATTGGAGAAACTTCATTTGATTTAAATGAAAGGTATAACTGGGTGTCATCTGCATACGAGTGAAAATTAACATTGTTTCCTAATGAGAGATCCCAGTGGAAGCATGTACAGTGAAAACAGTAAAGGTCCCAGTACTGAGCTCTGCAGGACACCATATTGAACTTCTGTGTATAATGATGGAGTACTGTCAGCACATTTTTGTACATATTGGAATTGATTTGATAAGTGAGAACGGTGCCTGTAAAGCCCAACATCATTTTCTGGCCTGTACAGTAAAATAGAATGGTCAATGGTGTCAAACACTGCACTGTCCAACAACTTAATTACGGTGGAGTTTCCTTCACCAGAGGATATCAGAATGTCATTTACAACCCGTGTTAGTGCCGTTTCTGTACTATGACCAGTGCGAAAACCAGACTGGAATTTCTCAAATAAATTGTAATGCGTAAGGTGTGTCTGAAGCTGACTGGCAACTACTTTTTCTAGTATTTTAGAGAGAAACGGTTAATTTGAAATAGGCCTATAATTATTTAGTATATGTGGGTCAAGGTCTGACTTTTTAAGTAATGGTTTAATGACTGACACTTTTAGTGTATCAGGTACTGTGCCATGCAATAATGAACTATTAATACTGTTTAGGATAGGCGGTGCAAGAACATCCATTGCACTTTTTACTAGTTTTGTTGGTACTGGATCTAGGGAACAAGTAGTGGGCTTCATTTTAGAAATTAAAGTTAAGACTTCCTGCTCAGTTACAGGATTAAAATTACTAAAGTGCTGAGTGCAATGTGAGACAGGGTATGCTAAGCTAGTATTTGGTTTATACTGTGATGCAGAGATCTGGGATCTTATATTTTTAATTTTCTCATTGAAGAAGTTCATAAAGTCTGTACTGCTAATATCTGTTGGTATTTTGCACTGTTAATCTGAATTTCCATTTGTTAATTTAGCCACTGCTCTAAACAGTACCCGAGGATTTTTATTATTGCTATCTATTAATGTAGAATAATATTCTGACCGAGCTTTAAAGAGGGCTTTTTAATATTTATTAACACTCTCTGTCCATGCAATTTGAAAGACATGTAGCTTTGTTGTTCTCCATCTGCGCTCCAGTTTTCGACACTCTAATTTAAGAGCTTGAGTGTTTTCGTTAAACCAGGGAGTGTTTCTATGTGCTTTGATTACTTTTGTTTTAAGGGGAGCCACTGATGTGATGTGATGTTAGCTGATCTAAATTGTTTTTCGTGTTTACATTTGATGTTAACTGATCTAAATGGTTTTCCACAATTACACTCGACTTACTCAAAGTATCTATAAATTTTGAAGCAGAATTACAATCTAGATGTCTCACTGTCTTTGTTTTAATCTGTGAGTGTGTTGGCAAGGGTAGGACTAAATCAAATGTAATTAAGTAGTGATTGGAAATAACTTCATTTAATGGAGTAATAATTAAATTTTGAATTTCAACTTTGTAAGTTATAATTAAATCTAATGTGTGGTTATGATTATGAGTTGCACCTTTAACATTCTGACAAAATCCTACTGAATTTAACAAATAAGTAAAACATTTGCTAAAAGTGTCAGTTTCCACATCAATGTGTACATTAAAATCTCCCATCAGTACTACGTGATCATAATTTATAGCCAAGTCAGATAAAAGGTTGCTAAATTCAGACATGAACAATGAATATGGGCCGGATGGTCTGTAGACTAGCACTATAATTGTGTTGGAATCTGTTTTAATATTTAAAATGAATGCTTCAAAGGATGTAAAGTTGCCTAAATTTTTAGAAGTGATTTGTATTTTGTTACAATGAATTATTCCAAGGCCTCCTCCTCGACCTGAATCTCTAGACTTATGAAGGAACGAGTATCCATCTGGTGACGCCTCAGCTAGGGGGACAGTGTCACATTTACTAAGCCAGGTTTTGGTGAGAAGACACAGATCAGATTTTGTACTTAATATAATATCATTTACCAAAACAGCTTTACTGCCAAGAGAGCGAATGTTCAATAAGCAGCATTTAAAACTGTATGCTTCTTTCTGAATTGGTGATATACTTTTTGTTTTAATTTGAAGTAAATTTCTATTACAGATGCCCCTGGTGGAGGGTCTGGTTTTATCCCTTGGTCTAATTATACACCTTATTTTTTGGTTATCAATTAATTTAAGGTTTGTATCAAGACTACATTTACTGGATGCCCCAAGACAAGGATTATGGGTAACAGCTTCAGGAAAGTAACAGGTGGGATAAACAACAGCCTGTGATTTAAGATCACATGACTGCGGCCTGGATGGTGCTCTAATCAGTCAACCAGGCAGTTTTGCTGCCATATTTTGGGATAATACATAAGATCCCCTACAGTTAGGATGAAGACCATCTCTTTTGAAAAATCCAGGCCTTTCCCAAAAATCATCCCAATTGTTCACAAACGCTATGCTTTTATTTTGCACACCAGATTTCTAGCCAGCAGTGAAGGGAATGCAATCTGCTATAAATCGCATCCCCTCTATATAATCTTGGTAAGGGGCCAGATACAACTAAATTCCGACATTTTCTTATTGCTTTGATGCAAAGAGAAATGAAGTTCCTCTTTAATACCTCAGATTGCTGTGAATAAATATCATTTGTGCCGACATGCAGCAATAAGGTAGATACTTCATCGTCGGCGACACGGTCCAATGCGGCCTCTATGCCAGAAATCTTGGCCCCTGCAAGGCACTTAACATGAACTGCTGGTTTAACATAGTTTGGAATTTTAACATTCCGCACTATGGAATCGGCAATTATGAGCACTTTCTTATTCTCAGTGCTGAGAATCTGTTCTGGGTCCGAATTGGTGCTGCTGACTTCGGCCGCGCACTGACTACAGTGGGACCTGGAGAGACTGAAGCCGAATCAGATGTAGCCGAATTGTCTAAACAAACCGAGTCGATCCAATTTTTGGTTTGCCTAATCGCTATCAGATTCCTAACGTGGTCCTTCAATTCGCGTATTTTCCCGACCAACTCTAAATTAACTAAACACTTTTGGCAGGTTAAGCTGTCTACACTGTAGGCCGGAAAACCTGAACTGTACATGCTGCAGGACACACAACATATAAACGTGCCCTCAACGGGCAGAGAGCAGATGGAACTTGCGTTTAGTGGAACTTACGTTTAGTACTGCATGGCGGTTCTGTAGCAACTTATTATTTTACACAAAAGGCAAATTGATTCTAGTTCATTTTATCTGGTATGCAGCTTTGCAAATTCAGTCTAACATTAATACTTTTTGGCACTTACACACATTTTATGATGTCTTTCAGGCAGTCACCTAGAAGAAAGTGATAATTATAAACTCCTCATATAAATATCTATGGTGACTAGTGATGAATGAACTACGCTGCATTTGCTTCACCTCGAGTTTTCTGAAATTCAGCAGAGATGGAGATATTGAACTGGTTTTGAGAAGAATATAATGGTTCAATGGTTTTATAAGTGACCCTGTGGGAGAGGAAAGTGTTTGTCAACTATGCTGGACCTATTATTGTGTCCAAAAATGTGATTCTCAGCTCTGAGGCAGTAGTGGTAACCTTTGTGCTGTCGTGCCTCCCTGAGAGAAAATTATTCTCTGAGTACACAGTACTCTGAGTCCTTCATCTCTCTCTGCATCTCCTGAACTCCTGTCACTACAACTAACGTTCATAGATCTTATGATGCAAGAGATTAGTGATTACATACATGGAGAGGCTATCACTACGCGACCTGCTCAACACAGTCAGAAGAATAATTAAATATTTTCATAATATTAATTTTATGGTCAGCTAATTACCCCCTCAAATCAATACTGTGTTGTTTTTGTTGTTGTTTTTCTTTTTAACTTATGAGGGGAGCAAAATACAGCTGGAGTTCTGAATGGGTAAGGACGTCACATAAGTGTGTATACACTGTTGACTATTAATGCATGTGTGAAACAGATTGTACAGAACCGTAAAGTTTGAGGTGGAGTATGTTGCAGTACACGGGTGGAAGTTTTGCTAATGCACAATGCTCTGACATACTGTATGCCTTCTAGTGACTGTGACATCAACCTGACCTTGTGTATGTTGGCTGCACTCTGAATTAAAATTGAGGTCACCAGCAAACACAGTAAATTCACTGCAAAAAATGCTTTAGCATATTTTGCTGTCAACACTAGTATTGATCAATTGTGAAGTGCATCATTTACTGCCTTTTTACAAGCAGTTCAGTTATTGAGTGAAAGATGAATGCAGTTAAATACAGATAGAACCTTGAAGAAAACCTGTTCCAGAGTGTATGCAACCTCAAAATGGGATAAATGTTCATAATTCAGCACCACAATGACCCAAAGTCTACATCCAAGATAATGCTGGAGTGGCCCAGACTTAAACCCCATTAACCCTTTGTGGAGAGACCTGAAAATGGCAGTTTACAGATGCTTTCCATCCAGTTTAAAAGAGCTTGACAAGATCTGCCAGGATGAATGGGATAAACTGCCCAAATTTACGTGTGCAAAGCTCAAAGCCCAAGAAGACTTGCAGCTGTAATTGTTGCCAAATGGGCTTCTGCATGGTGCTGAATTAAGGGTCTGAATACTTGTATAAATGAGAGATTTCAGTTTTTGATTTTTTGATAAATTTGCAAACCTTTCTGAAAACAAGATTTCACTTTGTCATTATGGGTTATTGAGAGTAGAGTGATGGGTGAAAATGGCAAATTTATCCATTTAAAATTAAACCTACAACACAATAATTTTGTACAAAAAGAAAAGGAGTCTTAATAATTTCTGAATCTACTGTTCATACCCGTGGTTCAATTTAGTTTAAATTAAGACAGTAATAATGCCTCATTGTTATTTTAAGTTTAAATATAGTGTATGTGTGTATGTATATATGTATGTATATGTATGTGTGTATATATGTATATATATTGTATATGTACAGTGCATCTGGAAAGTATTCACAGCGCATCACTTTTTCCACATTTTGTTATGTTACAGCCTTATTCCAAAATGGATTAAATTCTTTTTTTTTCCTCAGAATTCTACACACAACACCCCATAATGACAGCATGAAAAAAGTTTACTTGAGGTTTTTGCAAATTTATTAAGAATAAAAAAACTGAGAAATCACATGTACATAAGTATTCACAGCCTTTGCTCAATACTTTGTCGATGCACCTTTGGCAGCAATTACAGTTTCAAGTCTTTTTGAATATGATGCTACAAGCTTGGCACACCTATCCTTCGCCAGTTTCGCCCATTCCTCTTTGCAGCACCTCTCAAGTTCCATCAGGTTGGATGGGAAGTGTCGGTGCACAGCCATTTTAAGATCTCTCCAGAGATGTTCAATTGGATTCAAGTCTGGGCTCTGGCTGGACCACTCAAGGACATTCACAGAGTTGTCCTGAAGCCACTCCTTTGATATCTTGGCTGTGTGCTTAGGGTCGTTGTCCTGCTGAAAGATGAACCTTCGCCCCAGTCTGAGGTCAAGAGCGCTCTGGAGCAGGCTTTCATCCAGAATGTCTCTGTACATTGCTGCAGTCATCTTTCCCTTTATCCTGACTAGTCTCCCAGTTACTGCCGCTGAAAACATCCCCACAGCATGATGCTGCCACCACCATGCTTCATAGTAGGGATGGTATTGGCATTCATCATAGTATGCACCAGATGCACTGTATATGTGTGTGTGTGTATATATATATATATATATATATATATATATATATATATATATATATATATATATATATATATATATATATATAAATATATAAAATGTGTATGTATGTATATGTACAGTGCATCCGGAAAGTATTCACAGCACGTCATTTTTTCCACATTTTGTTATGTTACAGCCTTATTCCAAAATGGATTAAATTCATTTTTTTCCTCAGAATTCTACACACTACACCCCATAATGACAACGTAAAAAAAGTTTACTTGAGATTTTTGCAAATTTATTAAAAATAAAAAAATTGAGAAAGCACATGTACATAAGTATTCACAGCATTTGTCATGAAGCTCAGGTGGATCCTGTTTCCCCTGATCATCCTTGAGATGTTTCTGCAGCTTAATTGGAGTCCACCTGTGGTAAATGCAGTTGATTGGACATGATTTGGAAAGGCACACACCTGTCTATATATGGTCCCACGGTTGACAGTTCATGTCAGAGCACAAACCAAGCATGAAGTCAAAGGAATTGTCTGTAGACCGGTCTCCGAGACAGGATTGTCTCGAGGCACGAATCTGGGGAAGGTTACAGAAAAATTTCTGCTGTTTTGAAGGTCCCAATGAGCACAGTGGCCTCCAGCATCCGTAAGTGGAAGAAGTTCGAAACCACCAGGACTCTTCCAAGAGCTGGCCGGCCATCTGAACTGAGCGATCGGGTGGAGAAGGGCCTTTGTCAGGGAGGTAACCAAGAACCTGATGTTCACGCTGTCAGAGCTGCAGAGGTCCTCTGTGGCGAGAGGAGAACCTTCCAGAAGGACAACCATCTCTGCAGCAATCCACCAATCAGGCCTGTATATGGTAGAGTGGCCAGACGGAAGCCACTCCTTAGTAAAAGGCACATGGCAGCCCGCCTGGAGTTTGCCAAAAGGCACCTGAAGGACTCTCAGACCATGAGAAAGAAAATTCTCTGGTTTGATGAGACAAAGATTGAACTCTTTGGTGTGAATGCCAGGCGTATATAATAATAATATGTGTATATGTATATATAAAAATACAAACACACACAGCTTCAATTATGTTATGGCTGAGGTGGCCATCTGCAGACTTCTACTCCAAACAGGTCATAAATGTGTGCAGGGTGTATTTAGGGTTATTATTGTGCTGAAAGATAAAGTTTTTGTTAATTAATCATTTCCTCAAATGTGCAACATGATGAAATTTTTTTTTTTTAATTTTATTGATTTTATTGTCATTATTCCATACAAATAGTCAATTTTTACAAAAAATAGGATTGAGAACAAATCAACCCCCACCCCTGAGAGAGAGCATGGCCAACGGAGTAAAACTTAAAGCTAGTAAAAATAAATAAATTGATGAGTTTAATAGGCGGGTAAAGATAAATGGAGAAGAAAAAGCAATGGGAAGAGAATCTACTTCCTCGCTTATTCAAGTACTCAACTTCGGGCGCTGAGAACAAATGCCAGTGCCGGTGTGGTTCCATATTTACCCGACGAGGTAAGAAGGCGGTATCGTGGCAGCAGAGCCGGCACTAAGCTAAAAAAGAAGCGGCTTGCGAGAAAGTGGCGTTTCAAGCCTTCGGTGCCTTCTGTGATTCTGGGGAATGTGAACTCAATCTCAAATAAGATCGACGAACTGGCTGCGCTGGTGAAAAATGTCAGGACCTACAGAGAATGCAGCTTGTTGTGTTTTTGCGAAACCTGGCTAAAGAACACCATCCCAGATGCCAACGTGGAGCTACCCGGGTTTAGCACAGTTAGAGCGGACAGAGATGCAAGTACCTGTGGGAAGCACAAAGGAGGAGGACTCGCTGTCTATGTTAATACACGGTGGTGTCACTCTGGACATGTTAACGTCAAAATCTCCACTTGCTGCAGGGATATCGAACTGTTGGCCGTAAGTTTACGTCCCTACTACTTGCCCAGAGAGTTTGGACACGTCATTGCTGTTATCGTTTACATCCCTCCTCGGGCCGACGTGGAGTCAGCGAGTGACATCATCCATTCTGCTGTTGCTAAGTTACAAACGCAGCACCCTGAGGCGCTTCTGCTAATCGCTGGAGACTTTAACCATGTGACGCTGGACAAAACATTACCTGCATTCTCCCAGTATGTGGACTGTAACACCCGGGGAAATAAGACTATTGATTTACTGTATGCAAACGTTAAAGACGCATACAGCGCCACCCCGCTGCCTGCGCTTGGGAAAGCAGATCATAACCTGGTTCTGCTTCAGCCTCACTATAAACCAAAAGTTAGAGTCCTACCTGTAACCACACGATCATTCAGGAAGTGGACCCCGGAGGCTGAGAATACTCAGAGAATGTTTTGGAACTACAGACTGGGATATCCTGCAGGGATCTCATAGTAAGAACATTGAGGAAGTTGTTGACTGCACTACTGACTACATCAACTTCTGTATGGACATTGTAGTTCCAGTAAGAACAGTACGCTGCTATGCTAACAACAAGCCATGGATTACAAGTGACATCAAGGGCCTTTTGAATCAGAAGAAAAGGGCTTTTAAAGGCGGTGATCAGCATGAGCTCAAGCGCGTGCAGAAGGAACTCCGAGTCCAGCTTAGGGTGGCGAAGGAGCAGTACAGGAGAAAGCTGGAGCAGAAGTTGCAGAATAACAGCATGAAGGAAGTGTGGGATGGGATGAAGATCATCACTGGCTGCACCTCGAAGCGGGATACCACCATTGAGAGAGACGTGAAGAGAGCAAACCAAATGAACAACTTCTTTAACAGGTTTGACCACCCTAACCCACTCTCACCTCGGAGTATTGCACCCTCCACACATCCTTCTGCTGATACCAGCATAGGAAAGACATCCCCACCCATAATTACAACAGCGCAAGTGAGCAGACAGCTGAGGAGACTTCGTGCCAGCAAAGCAGCGGGTCCAGATGGAGTATCGCCACGACTGCTGAAGGTCTGTGCATCGGAGCTGGGGGGTCCTCTACAGCGCATCTTCAACCTGAGCCTGGAACAGGGGAGAGTCCCGAGGCTTTGGAAAACATCTTGTATCACCCCAGTCCCAAAGGTATCACGTCCTAGTGAGCTGAATGACTTTCGGCCTGTTGCTCTGACATCACATGTGATGAAGACCATGGAGAGGCTGCTGCTTCACCACCTTAGGCCACAGGTTCAACACGCCCTTGACCCTCTGCAGTTTGCATATCAGGAGAAGGTGGGAGCGGAGGATGCCATCATCTATATGCTACACCGATCCCTCTCTCACTTGGACAGAGGCAGTGGTGCTGTAAGAATTATGTTTCTAGACTTTTCTAGCGCCTTCAACACAATCCAACCTCTGCTCCTTAGGGACAAGCTGACAGAGATGGGATTAGATTCATACCTAGTGGCATGGATCGTGGACTATCTTAAAGACAGACCTCAGTATGTGCGTCTTGGGAACTGCACGTCTGACATTGTGGTCAGCAACACAGGAGCGCCACAAGGGACTGTACTTTCTCCGGTCCTTTTCAGCCTATATACATCGGACTTCCAATACAACTCGGAGTCCTGCCATGTGCAAAAGTTCGCTGATGACACTGCTATCGTGGGCTGTATCAGGAATGGGCTGGAGGAGGAGTATAGGGACCTAATCAATGACTTTGTTAAATGGTGCGACTCAAACCACCTACACCTGAACACCAGCAAAACCAAGGAGCTGGTGGTGGATTTTAGGAGGCCCAGACCCCTCATAGACCCAGTGATCATCAAAGGTGACTGTGTGCAGATGGTGCAGACCTATAAATATCTGGGAGTGCAGCTGGATGATAAATTAGATTGGACTGCCAATACTGATGCGCTGTGCAAGAAAGGACAGAGCCGGTTATACTTCCTTAGAAGGCTGGCTTCCTTCAACATCTGCAATAAGATGCTGCAGATGTTCTATCAAACAGTTGTGGCGAGCGCCCTCTTCTACGCGGTGGTGTGCTGGGGAGGCAGCATTAAGAGGAAAGACGCCTCACGCCTGGACAAACTGGTGAGGAAGGCAGGCTCTATTGTTGGCATGGAGCTGGACAGTTTAACATCTGTGGCAGAGCGAAGGGCGCTCAGCAGGCTCCTATCAATTATGGAGAATCCACTGCATCCACTAAATAGTATCATCTCAAGACAGAAGAGCAGCTTCAGCGACAGACTGCTGTCACTGTCCTGCTCCACAGACAGATTGAGGAGATCGTTCCTCCCCCAAACTATGCTACTCTTTAATTCCACCCGGGGGGGTAAACATTAATATTTAACATTATACATAGTTATTGTCTGTTTTTTCACCTGCATTATTGTCATTCTTTAATATTATTTATTGTATCAGTATGCTGCTGCTGAAGAATGTGAATTTCCCATTGGGATTAATAAAGTATCTATCTATCTTAAGGGCTTATTCTAAAATACAGTGATCCCTCGCTATATCGCGCTTCGCCTTTCGCGGCTTCACTCTATCGCGGATTTTATATGTAAGCATATTTAAATATATATCACGGATTTTTTGCTGGTTCACGGATTTCTGAGGACAATGGGTCTTTTAATTTCTGGTACATGCTTCCTCAGTTGGTTTGCCCAGTTGATTTCATACAAGGGATGCTATTGGCAGATGGCTGAGAAGCTACCCAACTTACTTTTCTTTCTCTCTCTCTTGCGCTGACTATCTGTGATCCTGACGTAGCGGGTGTGAGCAGGGGGGCTGTTCGCACACCTAGACGATACGGACGCTCGTCTAATAATGCTGAAAGATTATCTTCACGTTGCTACCTTCTGTGTGCAGCTTTTAAGTATGCTGCACGGTGCTTCGCATACTTAAAAGCTCAAAGGGCATGTATTGATTTTTGACTTTGTTTTTCTCTCTCTCTCTCTCTGCTCCTGACGGAGGGGGTGTGAGCTGCCGCCTTCAACAGCTTTGTACCGGCGGTGCTTCGCATACTTAAGCCAAACAACCCTATTGATTTGTTTGCTTTCCTCTCTGTTTCCTTTGAAGAGGAAGATATGTTTGCATTCTTTTAATTGTGAGGCAGAACTGTCATCTCTGTCTTGTCATGGAGCACAGTTTAAACTTTTGAAAAAGAGACAAATGTTTGTTTGCAGTGTTTGAATAACGTTCCTGTCTCTCTACAACCTCCTGTGTTTCTGCGCAAATCTGTGACCCAAGCATGACTATATAAAAATAACCATATAAACATATGGTTTGTACTTCGCGGATTTTCTTATTTCGCGGGTGGCTCTGGAACGCAACCCCTGCGATGGAGGAGGGATTACTGTATTATTGATTTAGGTCCTGCCAGGTTTTGAAAGTTCTGCACAGATCCTCCGAGAATTTGATTTTTTCCAATTTCAAATAGTATACAACATCAGTTACCCACTGACTTAAAAGAGGAGAGTTCGGATTCTTTCAGTTTAGCAAAATAAGTCTGCGAGCCAATAGTGTAGTGTTGGCAATCAGTTTGTTTGTCCTCCTCCACTTTAAGCCCATCTGGAAGAACACCAAACACACCTGTAAATGGATTAGAAGGGATTGTGACACCAAAGCTGTCTGAAAGGCACTTAAAAATTTTTGTCCAGAATGATGTTAATTTGGTGCAGGCCCAAAACATGTGACCCAGTGAGCCTGGAACTTGATTGCAACGTTCGCAGGTTGGTTCTTGCCCTGGAAACATTTTGGACAGTTTTAAGCGAGACAGATGTGCTCGATATATAGTGCTGAGCAGTATACCTGTTCATACCAAAAACTGTTTTGTTTTTTATTTTTGTTATGATATGTATTTTTCTTATACCGCAACAAAGGTTTAAATAGCCTAAACAATGTTCGAAATGTGGCGCAGCGGGAAACTGTTTAAGGGGAGACCTTTTTCACTGCTGCACCGCTGAACGTACAACAGAGTACATGCGTTAGTGGAGGTATTGAACGGTGAAAATGGACAGAGAACATTCTGAAACTAAAGGTGTAGCAGATGATAAAGTTGAACATGATGACACAGAAGAACTTTTGCCGAAAAAAGGAGCCGTGTCTGTTGTCTGGGGATACTTTGGTTTTAAATTATGTCGGATGTGGACCATTATGTTCAAATGTGTGAGTACTGTTTCTATACTACTGGATAATGCTGCAAAACAAGTTGTACTTGTTTTATTTTTTTTTTCCAATACGGTGTAATATACCTGGGTACTGTGTAATAGTGTGATGACATGTTGACTTTATTGTCGACATTTCTACTTTATTCTTGCCATTTGTCGAGATTAAAGTCAACATGTTGACTTTATTCTTGTAATTTGTCATTAAAGTAGAACATCGTAAACTAAACTTCATCTTAAAATGAATATTTAATTTACCAGATTTTCTCAAACCCCATCATAAGTTATGTAGCACAATAAATGCTTTGTGTTAAGTGTTCCCAGAGCATGTTAATTGCTACGTGCTTCTTAAATTGATTTCCTCTTGCACTAAAAGGAGGCACAGGCACCACACAAAATACATTAATTTCATGATATTCCTGCTTCCTGAACATTTAGAATGCTACGATAAATACTTGATATCATTTTCATGATGAAATGCATTAAAGTATGTATTAATCATATGGGGGCACAGTGGCGTGGAGGGTGCACTGGAACGTTGCAGCAAGGGGGTCCCGGGTGTTCCCTTCTTTGAATTTGCATGTTTTTCTGGTGGGTTTACTTGGCGTGCTTCATTTTTTTTCAAAACCATGTAGGATGTGGGGTTTTGTTATGTTATATTGACCCTGCTAGTGTATGTGTTGCTTGTATTCACCCTGCGATGTGCTGGCGCCCCGTTCAGGATTTGCTCCTGCCTCGCACACAATGCTTGCTGGGATGGGTGCAACCCTGAATGGATGGCATAATTAAACATGTATAACGAAGATTTTTTTAAAGTTCTGAACACTCTGTGGTCTAAGTTTATAACTAGTTTTAATTTCACAAAGACATTTATCGTGTGGTAATTGGTTATGTAGAGAAAGAAAAAGGAAAGATGGGAACTGGGGGTTTGGTATGTCAGACAGAGACAGCATGCATGCAATAAAGAAAGCCAGCTCAGAAGAACATCCATTGAATTCTGTGTTCGTGTCTCCGACCACCAGATCACGAACCCAATATTTACACAATATTTAAATTAAACCTATGCTATACCCATTCATACATCCAGTTTTTTGGAGCCTCGTCACACCTACCATAAAGTTCTCTACACTGAACGTACCCCTGGGGACCCTTACTGCGAGGGAGCAGCACTACTGTGCATGTTTAATACCTGCTTTAATGCATGTCATCATGAAAATTTATCTTGGCATTCTATATTTTCAGAGAGCAGGAATATCATGAAGTGAATGTATTCTGTGCAGCGATCGCTGCCTGCACCTCCTCTTAGTGCAAGAGGAAGTCAGTTTAAGAAGCGCGTAGCGATTTAAAACTGGGTCAGGGAACACTTAACACAAAGCATTTAATATGCTACATTAACTTATGATGGGGTTTGAGAAAATCTAGTAAATTAAACATTGATTTTAGGATGAAGTTTAGTTTACGACATTCTACTTTAATGACAAAATAAACTGAGATGAAAGTGGAAATGTCAAGAATAAAGTCAACATGTCGACTTTATTCTCGACCATATAGTTTTTTTTTTTTTTTGTTTTTTTTTCTTCATTGTGTCCGTATTTTTTTTTCTTCACCGTGGTCCTAATACGCTTCCGTAGAGCTATACCACAAATAGCATTATAAATGCATGTTGCAGTTTTATTGCTTCAAGCTAAGCTATATATATAAGTAAGTATTACTGGAAGTTGCACTATTTATTTTATTATTATTTATTAGTTTAAATATGCACTTTAATGATGGTAAAGTTGTTTAAAAAAAGTCACTTTAACATGTTAATGGTCAGAGATTAATAACATTAACAAAGTGTAGTTGGTTTACAAAAAATATTTACTATTTATTCCTTTTCTAAGACATGTTCAGTGCAATACAACTTTTGACAATCTCCTCTGGATATTTTACGAAGTTTAAATGCCTCATTGGATGGTTGAAAATATGCTGTCAAATTTTTAGTTTAAGTTGTTTGCAAGTTTTGTTCAATAAAAAGGTTCTATATTTTGACTCCATCTTGCAATGTGATTCCTTCTCTTTATTAGTGCCACCCCCTTGAAAACTATCACTTTATGCGGCCATGCAAACCTGTATTAATACTTGTGTGAACAATAAAAAAAAATTTTGTACAATTCTCATGACAGTGGAATAGGTTATTCTTAGCCAGTAATTGCAGTGGAAATGTGGTTAACATCCACTCGTGCATGGGGAAAAAATACCGTCCAATACTGTGAAACCGGTATAATTTTGAAAAATACCGTGATATAGAATTTTGGTCATACCGCCCAGCATCACTATGCGCTTTCGCAGTGAGGATTGACCTCCAAGGTCAAAGGTCAACCCAGGAAGGTCAAGGTCAAAAATCAAATAACCTGTACCCTGAAATTTGGTACACATATACTATGCTGAAACTTTGCACTACAGCTTTATATTAAAAGCGAAGAGTTTTGGAATTATTACTCTTTTTATTTTTATTTTATTGTAGAATCGGCTCTCGGCAGTGGGCAACAGGGCAGCCATTCTCATCCCTGCCACCTTCGCCGTCACTTCCCCTACCTATTCATATCTTAAATCATTGTACACATATATGGTCAGCGAAGGTCAAGGGTGAACGGAGTATGGACAAGTAAATTGTATTCTGCAGTGTGCCATTACTGTCTAGTATATATCTATTTCTGAAACCTCCCAAAAATCTTGAAAGCTCATTGTATCCAAATTGAAGCTGTTGGTTTCTGCTCTGGGCTTCTTTGTTGTTCATTGTATTTTGTCTGTTTTTTTTTTTTTTCCCCTGTTTGTAGGCACGTCTGGAACAGGGAGAGGCTGCCTTGGATGTATTTTTGCCCATGCAGGCTTGTGATGTAGCTGTTTTACTGAAACAGTTTATCAGAGAGCTGCCTTCTCCTCTGTTACCATTTTACCTCCAGGGTCCTTTGTGTCAAGCCCAGGATCTACAAGAGCTGAGTCAGCGAGAAAATGCCACGTTGTTATTGACAACCTTACTTCCACAGTCGAGCGCTTGTACTCTGCATTATCTTTGCAGATTTCTGCAACGTGTTGCTGAGAGGTGAGAAATTTTTCTGTAACACCTGGACTTGAAATGCTTGTTAAGCTAATATATGTATGCTTCGTGTATACATTGTGAGTGTCTGCGTATATGATACTGTATGTATATAACATTACATGGCGGTTCACTTAAGCTTTAGTGCTTTTGGCACTTTCTGTAAAACTCACTGTAGCAAAAAAGAAAAAGCCCCCCCAAAGGTACACCCAGGGTCAGAATTTTTGAGTTCCAAAGTAATCTAGTGTGCAAAGTGGGATTTGTGTGGTGTGTTTTTTTTTTTTTGTTTTTTTAATTTGTTGAGATTTGACCATGGGTGTGGAATGTGGGTGTCAACATTAAGCTTTATGTATATATAAATAATAATAAAATTAATTTTTAAAACTGACTGGCAGGGACCGAGGATCAGTGGTAATGGCATAGAACAGGAGTTGCCCCAGCCAAGGACCAGTATGTCTGAAGAATCTTCATGCTCCCATTAAGTCATAAGTGCATTGTAGGATCTCTTTAAAAATATTCAGACAGGATCAGAGAGATCATAGTAGGATAGATGGAACCTTACTGCCCTAAACAGTGAATACTTGTAGATATCCCAGAAGCTACCTTGGGTGCTTGATTCTGGCCCTCCATATTCACAGGTGCAGGGTGAACAGTTGTTGCCAGAGGATGGCCTGTGATAAGGATTTTAATGGCACTTCTTCCCATAATTAATCTAGGATTAAAGATAAATTTTAATAAGAACCCATTGGCAGGACACCATCATTTCCTATATTGTTATTTGGAGGCAACAATATTTTTACCAACATCTATTGCCACGGTTTACCATCGTTAATCAGAGGTGATGTCATCTTCCCTTGCCTTCATCTTGATGTCGGGCTAAAGCTAAAAATCACTGGAAAAGTCGTACAATGTGATGTGCCTTTTATTTGCCCTATGGAAATTCTCTCTTTCACTGTTTTGAAATGACCTGTTGCTGTTGTAGGGTGGACTCTCAGACATGATGAAGTGGGGTGTAAGGCCTCTGAAATTCTCACATAAGCAGACCAGAAGCTTCTAAATGAAAAGAAAGTGCTAATCTTTGCAAAACCAAGTAAAATAAGCCATGAAATTACTGCTTGTAGAAGCTAGTCTTAATGAAATTCTTTTTATATGAAAATATTTATTAGAAAATACAAAAATAGAACACATGTTCTCATAGAGGGAAGAGGAATTGTCTGTTTTGGATTGCCTGAAAGACAAGTCCAAAAATCACAATCTGAAGAGCAGAATCCAAACAAAGAGCAAATAACTCATAAAACTGGTAAACCAAGAAAAACAGTACTATGACAAAGACTCCACTGCAGACTCAATGAACCACTGCTGAGAACCTCTTCCTTGACTCAATTTATTAGCCAGAGGAAGGTCATCAGTGACATCAGGGTGGTTCTGCTTTATGAGGTACCACCCACAAAACACAAGGAATGGATCCCCATTTAAAGTCTGTACGTAATTAGTAAATCATAAACATAACAGAAATTACAGAAAACTATGAAAACAACACCTTTCTGCTCAGATAACATTTTCATTCTGACACACAATGCTGGTTGCATCTCCACCACCAATTGTATATAGGGTGGGACTTGGCCTGGCCATGTGCTATTTTGGAGGAGCCTTTGTTCATGTCAACATCTTGCCAGCTGGGCAATCTATCCATTTTCTCTATCTAGAAATATTCATTGATAATGTATACAAATATGAAATAAGTAAAAATTTGAATCCATGCATTTTAAAGTACCTTATGGTAGTGTTGTAACTTTCCAGGTTCTTTATTTATATGGCTCATGGGGCACACACAGTAATTCCCCTCACTCTTGGTGGGAGATGTAAACTCTCTAAAGAAAAGTGGTTTGATATTGGTTTGTGTTTAAAACTATTCTGCATTCTACGTGTTACTTTAAGAACTGACAATTTGATTAATTTACAAAAGACCAAAAATTTATTGTAAGAAAGGAAACGTTTTGTCTTGATAGACTAGACCCCACTTTGTACCCTTTATTATGTACAACTTAACACCCCTCTTTAAGTCCAGTTTTTCTGTTTTATTGTCGGCATTTTCAGATAATCAAAAAAGAAAGCATAATTCAGTTGTAAGCTGTGTTCACAAACCTGCTTCTCTCCTAGAACCATAAATCTACTTGTTGCTTCTTTGGTAATGGCCCAGAGAATATACCTTGTTTCCAGCCTATTAATGCCTTTCATCTCAGGCCACCTGAATTCCCTTAGGCTCACTAGCCTGGTAGAAAATTCCTGCTTTTGAATTTCAGCTAGGGCTACCTGCATTTAGAAATCATAGTTAATAAAGAATAAAGAAATAAAGAAATGTAAATTATCAACGTATATGCTAGGTGTTATTCTTTTTTTTTTTTTTACACTCCACCACAGAAAGTAAGAAAGACAGTAAATTGCAGGCAGAGATAAACTACAGCATGATAACAAACAATTCTGGATGAAGTGGGGTCTCTGCTGGTCTAATACTTATTTGGCCGCTACACAGTACCCTTTTTAAACTGTGTAGTACACTTTTTTACTGCAGTATATATCTAAAAAACAAGCAAAAGAAAACCTGACTCTATACACACCATATACAAAAACCCAGTATAAAAGTGATTATCGACAGAAAGTAATGATTATGAACCAGTAGATAAAATGAATGAAACCTAACAGTCTCTGATACATAAATCAGATAATGATGTCATTTTCAAAACAAAATTGTAAGAGGCAATCAGCCAGTGAGACTTGTCTTGTCATCCCAGGTAAAACTCCTTCCATTGAGAGAAACAATGTTTTCACACAGCTGTGAAAACTCGTTTCTCAAAAATACCATATTGAGCAATATAATTTGTGATCAAAAAAGGCTTGTCTTTCATGCCACCTGATGATCTGATTTTTCAAAGTAAAGCACTTCACAGAAAAAATAATCTTTCTGGTCTGTGGTGGAAAGTAACAAATTACATTTACTGTAATTACTGTACGTGAGTAGAATATGTGGAGAGTGGTACTATTTAAAGTATTTTTAAATGAAAATATTTTACGCATTTAAAAGTGTATTATTTATCAACGATTTTACTTTGTTACATTTTCAAGATGGATCTTTTCAAAGTACTATTAATTGCCTATTTTCAAAATCCAGAGTAATCAATGTGACTTGCTGTGCACATGATAACATCTAGATAAACAGCACAAATAATCAAAGTAAGGAGGAAATAGTGTCACACACTCCTGGAGCAATTCATTCCAGAAACTGATACTGTGATATCATATGATGCAATCTCTATTGTTATAGTTTTGATCAAAGAATTTGGGCAGCAAAAAATGTTGGAACAACAAAAGGCACTTTCCATCCGTGATGTTTGAACAGATTTATTTAAATAAATATTTTAAAGAAAACTGAACAAGGATAGTGAAGAAAATAACTGAAAAAATAAAAGCTGTGTTAAAATGAAGTTGTTTTTAAATAATGTCTAGTACTGTGTTGTTGTCATTACGAATTATAGAATAGATCAGTAATCACAATTTTCATTCATTTATAGGTGTGATGATAACAGGATGGATGTTAGTAGCTTAGCAGTTGTCTTCTCTCCCAACCTTTTCCACTTTCCTAAGCCTGGAGCTCAGCTCTCAGCTGAGACGGAACAACTTCTGGAGCGGCTTGCTAATGTGGTGCAAATACTTATTACAAATGCAGAGTGCATTGGTGAGCACTAATACTATTGAGTTGCACTTAGAATGTTACAAAATCTTCTCAGATATTTGCACCATTTCTAGAGAGCATTTTGTGAGGCCAGTTCTGAAATAACTGAAAGAGTCAATTAGCAAGCATAAGCGTGTGTCAATCATCATCAACTTACTTTTGTCTTATTTATTCAGGCAACATTCCTCCTACCATGTTATCTACTCCTTTAGATATGGCACAGAGATGTACAGGTGCAGAGATGTATGAGATCTTGCCCGAATACAGTGTAACCAAGAGACGTAGAAGGCGAAGTGTTGGAGGTGAGTGGATTGCAACATTGTCTGCCCATTTTACCAATATACAGAAGGTACTTAATCAAAATAATACAGAATTTAGATAGGTCAAAATATTTTAGCTTTTTAATTAAAATTTTTTTTTTTTTTTCAAACTCAGTTAATAGACATAGGGAAACTTATGATTTTGGGTAGATTACTCATAGCTTTGTAAGATTACTTGGTAATTTAATTAGACTTAAGCTGTTGCAATTTTGAACATTAATAAGCAGGAAGTTGCTTAAACAAATGGAAATAAAATAAAGTCATTAAGGTCCCATACCTTTTCTGTACTGCCAGAAAAAAAATATACCCTGCATACACTTTGAGGCAAATATCTTATTTAAGGCATGCTTTTATTGTACAGTAGGTTCGATGTGGGCATGATTTATTTATAAATTGTATATTTCAATATTTCAATGTCTCGGTAAGAGTCTATTGTTCTGTATTGAGATGACCTGCTTTTGACATGTATTCTAGAGATTTTTGTGGATGCTTTCAGCAAGCTGAGAACAAACCGCCCTCCCAATTGCACCCCAGTGGAGCAGGATGAAAGGCCAGGTGAGCTGTTTTGATTATCATTTCAACTTGGTATCAGGGTAAACATTAATTTTTCTAAGCTTTATTTATTTATGCATTTATAAGTAGAGGCTACTTACAACTGCTATTAGAGTTCTAACTGAGCAGAGCCAGTCAGTGGTGGTTTAAAGCAGGGGTCCCCAACCACCGGTCCGCAACCCACTACCGGGCCACAGCCGGGCCACGAGAGAACTGCCGGCAACGGAGACTCACTCAGACTTTTCAGAACGCTTGGCGGGCGGGGCTTTGCAGCGGCGCAGAGAGAGGAGAGAGTATTACAACAAAGTATTGTTACGGTCCCGATAGTTTCCCAATATGACACGAGTCTATAGAAATCGCGTTACTACGAAGTACATTCGGCAGATGCTTTCATTACAACGAAGTGACCTTGAAATGCCTGAATAAATCATCCACAGAGCAGTTAGATCTGTGGTCGCAGCTCAGATGTGCACGTTTGCACAACGATCCCCAAACAGAGACATTGTAAAAAAAAATTCTTTCTTCGAACTTTCCTCGTACTGTTTTTTTTTTGTTTGTTTTTTTTTTGCTGTTTTTGTTTTCTGTGGTTTTCAGTGATACCTTTTGCTTATTGCTTGTCAACATTTGAAAAACATCCATTGGAATTTAACTCATTGTCACCCTCCTATAGAAACGGCAGACACGAAAAAAACGATAACAGTGTTTGTGATGTGCAATCTGTTGGAATGGCAAATGCAAAGCATATGTCTTTGCTATATGCAAAAAAAGAAGAAAAATCTCGGGTTGCAAATGTATGCGAACTGCTTAATAATAATATAAATGTTATGTAAATTGTGTATAAAACTGCAACCATCCCATGTGAGATATCATGATGAGAAAACGTTCAGCTTCGCTGTGTTGTGAATTGCCTGAAACATCCATTAACACTAGAATCCCTGAAGCCTACAAAAAAACTCATAATCCCAACCCACCTTAAATCCCTTCATACCTCTCCATCAGTGTCTTTTGTTTTGTAAATGTGTCGATCAGCAAGCAGCTTGCTGTTCCATCCCCTGCCTTGACGGAACTCAACTCAGACAAAAAGTTCTCCCAGCTCAAGCCAAGGCTCCTTATCTGTGTGTGAGGTTCCTGGAGTTGTATAGAGTAGACTATAGTATATCGTTATTTGGAATACATGCATTTCATGTGTGTTCCAAGTCTACAAAGATCTGGGCAAGTGTCGGATGAAAGGAAATAAATACGAGGCAAGAAATGCTGAACACATACTGAAAGCAGAAACTTTTTCAATGTTATACTCATAATGACGTGAAGTGTATAATGTGTGAAGACATTTGTCCAAATATCAAATAAACACGTGCACTTTTATTCAAGAATATAACGAAAGGAAAGAAAAACATTTGATTTACATGTTGCTGTCATGAGTTAAAAACCCAAGCTCAAATGTCAATCGACTGGGAGTTTATACGTGTTCTTGAATGGTGCAGAGGTAAGAACCGCTGCCTTATAACCCAAAGGTCCCAGGTTGGACACCGGGTGCTCCATGTTTTGAGTAGTGAGCTGCTATTATTTTTATTATCACGATAATATAATAAAAACATACATTTGATTTGAGTCTGTAATACTGTGTACATTTTGGCCTACTAGTAAAAGTTAGCTTTTGTTTTTGTATTCAGTTTTATGGTCTCAGTGACGTTCACGTGGTACAACAAACTTGCCTCACCCTCTCTGAGGTGATGGCATTTATCTCCATTCTTTTCACAAGAGCAGCGATGACCACAGTGGGTGCTGTGGCTGGTACCTGCTCAGAACTATTTGTTGTATTGGCAATCAAAGATACAATGTCCCGTGACCGCTATCAGACTGGACAAAGGCAGAACTGTAACAACAGACAACGCTTTCGCTATTTGTGAGTGGCAAAAGTGTGTGAACCTCTAGGATTAGCAGTTAGTTTGAAGGTGAAATTAGAGTCCAGTGTGACATTCAGGTGTGAGTGGGCACCGTGTGTTATTTAAAGAACAGGGATCTATCAAAGTCTGCTCTTCACAACACATGTTTGTGGAAGTGTATCATGGCACGAACAAAGGAGATTTTTGAGGACCTCAGAAAAAGAGTTGTTGATGCTCATCAGGCTGGCAAAGGTTACAAAACCATCTCTAAAGAGTTTGGACTCCACCAATCCAAATTCAGACAGATTGTGTACAAATAGAGGAAATTCAAGACCATCGTTACCCTCCCCAGGAGTGGTCGACCAACAAAGATCACTCCAAGAGCAAGGTGTGTAATAGTCGGCGAGGTTACAAAGGACCGAATAGCCCTTATCAGGGGGTCCGGTTCCCCATACTCCCGTAGCACCCCCCACAGGATTCCCCGAGAGACACGGTCGAACACCTTTTCCAAGTCCACAAAACACATGTAGACTGGTTGGGTGAACTCCCATGCACCCTCCAGGACTTTGCTAAGGTTGTAGAGCTGGTCCACTGTTCCACGACCAGGTCGAAAACCACACTTTTAGGAGGTTATGTTGAACCGCACTTTGTCTCATCCCTCACCTAGGACCAGTTTGCCTTGGGTGGCCCCACCAGGGGCATAAAGCCCCGGACAACAGAGCTCTTATGATCATTGGGACATGTGTCAGAGCTTGGTCCGCATTGCCAGCAGTAAGTCTAACCCGTTTCCAGTGAGAGTTGGACTCCGCCAGGGCTACCCTTTGTCACCGATTCTGTTCATAACTTTTATGGACAGAATTTCTAGGCGCAGCCAGGGTGTTGAGGGGGTCAGGTTTGGTGGACTCAGGATTGGGTCACTGCTTTTTGCAGATGATGTCCTGTTTGCTTTATCAGGCCATGATCATTAGCTCTCTCTGGATTGGTTCGCATCTGAGTGTGAAGTGGCTGGGATGGGAATCGGCACCTCCAAATCCGAGGCCATGGTCCTCAGCCGGAAAAGGGTGGAGTGCCCTCTCAGGGTTGGGAGTGAGATCTTGCCTCAAGTGGAGGGGTTCAAGTATCTCGGGGTCTTGTTCACGAGTGAGGGAAGAATGGAACGTGAGATTGACAGGCGGATCGGTGCGGCGTCCACAGTGATGCGGGCTTTGCATCGGTCTGTCGTGGTGAAAAAGGAGCTGAGCCGTAAGGCAAAGCTCTCAATTTACCAGTTGATCTATGTTCCTATCCTCACCTGTGGTTATGAGCTATGGGTAGTGACCGAAAAAACGAGATCGCGAATACAAGCGGCTGAAATGAGTTTCCTCCGCAGGGTGTCTGGGCTTTCCCTTAAAGATGGGGTGAGAAGCTCAGTCATCCGGGAGGGGCTCTAGAGTAGAGCCGCTGCTCCTCCGCATCGAGAGGAGTCAGATGAGGTGGCTCGGGCATCTGATCAGGATGCCTTCCTGGTGAGGTTTTCCGGGCACGTCCAACCGGGAGGAGGCCCCGTGGAAGACCCAGGACACGCTGGAGGGACTGTGTCTCCCGGCTGGCCTGAGAAGGCCTCGGGATTCTCCCGGAAGAGCTAGAAGAAGTGGCCGGGGAGAGGGAAGTCTGGGTATCTCTGCTCAAGCTGCTGCCCCCGCGACCCGACCTCAGATAAGCGGAAGAGAATGGATGGATGGATGGTTACAAAGGACCCCAGGGTAACTTCTAAGCAACTGAAGGCCTCTCTCACATTGGCTAATGTTCATGTTCATGAGTCCACCATCAGGAGAACACTGAACAACAATGGTGTGCATGGCAGGGTTGCAAGGAGAAAGCCACTGCTCTCCAAAATAAACATTGCTGCTCGTCTGCAGTTTACTAAAGATCACATGGACAAACCAGAAGGCTATTGGATGTTTTGTGGAAAGATGAGACGAAAATAGAACTTTTTGGTTTAAATGAAAAGCGTTATGTTTGGAGAAAGGAAAACCCTGCATTCCAGTATAAGAACCTTATCCCATCTGTGAAACATGGTAGTGGTAGTATCATGGTTTGGGCCTGTTTTGCTACATCTGGGCCAGGATGGCTTGCCTTCATTGATGGAACAATAAGTTCTGAATAATATCAGAGAATTGTAAAGGAAAATGTCGGGACATCTGTCCATGAACTGAATCTCAAGAGAAAGTGGGTCATGCAGCAAGACAACAACCCTAAGCACACAAGTCGTTCTGCCAAAGAATGGTTAAAGAAGAATAAAGTTAATATTTTGGAATGGCCAAGTCAAAGTCCTGACCTTAATCCAATCGAAATGTGGAAGGACCTGAAGCGAGCAGTTAATGTGAGGAAACCCACCAACATCCCAGAGTTGAAGTTGTTCTGTACGGAGGAATGGGCTAATATGCAGGACTGATCAACAGTTACCGGAAACGTTTAGTTGCAGTTATTGCTGCCAAGGGGAGTCACACCAGATACTGAAAGCAAAGGTTCGCATATTTTTGCCACTCTCGAATATGTAATTTTCGATCATTTTCCTTAAATAAATGACCAAGTATAATATTTTTGTCATATTTGTTTAACTGGTTTCTCTCTATCTATACTTTTAGGACTTGAGTGAAAATCTGATGATGTTTTAGGTCATATTTATGCAGAAATATAGAAAATTCTAAAGGGTTCACAAACTTTCAAGCACAACTGTATAAACTCCCAGTCGATTGACTTTTGAGCTTGGGTTTTTAATTTATTGACAGCAATATGTAAATCAAATGCTTTTTTTTTTTTTCTTTGGTTATATTCTTGAATAAAAGTGCACGTTTTTTTGATATTTGGACTAAAGTCTTCACACATTATACACTTATCATTATTAGTATAACATGGAAAAAGTTTCTGCTTTAGGTATGTGTTCAGCATTTCTTGCATTTCCTTTCGTCCTACACTTGTCCAGATCTTTGTAGACGCGGAACATACATTAAATGCATGTATTCCAAATAACGATATACTGTATTTACTCTATACAACTCCAGGAACCTCACACACAGATAAGGAGCCTTAGGTTGAGCTGGGAGAACTTTTTACCCGAGTTGAACTCCATCAAGGCGGAGGATGGAACAACAGGTTCCTTGTGCTGATCAACATATTTACAAAACAAATTGTGCTGATTTAGTGGTGTGAAGGGATTTAAGGTGGGCTGGGATTAAGAGGTTTTTGTAGGCTTCAGGGATTCTAGTGTTAAATTCCGAGGACACCTTGCCACAATATCTCTGAAGAGGATGGATGTTTAATGATTTCATCCATAAATGTAACGATGTTTCCATTCCAGCAAGCATCGGGCGAGAGGCAGAAACAATTCCAGGACAGGGCATTTGCTCATCGCAAGGTGAATATAAGCACACACATATACATACATTCTAGCATCACCAAACACACAAACCTACATGTCTTTGGAAGGAAACCGGAGCACACTGTGGAAACCCACCAGGAAAACATGTAAACTCCAGGCAGGGAACACAAGGGACGTGACCCCCTGCGAGGCAGCAGCGCTACCACTCCGCCACCTTGGCGCCCCCACGTGTAATTATTAACAGTATTCATTATTAAAATGAAGATAATGATTTCTCTGTAAAATGTAATATACAAAGTTTAATTCATTTCATCATGAAGTGATATCAGATATAAATCCTAAGGATTCTAAATGTGCAGACAGCTGGAATACTATAAATTTAATTTGTTCTGTGTGACAGTTGCTGCTTGCCGTTGCTGTCAATTCAGAAGGAGGCCCCAAAAGCATGTAGCGATTAACAACTGGGTCAGTTTTAAGGCGACGTTTACGACACTGTTTTAATGATAAAATAAACTGAGATTAGCATGGATGTTTCGAGATTAAAGATGAAATTTCCACTTTAATCACAAAATAGACCTTTTCACCGTGTCCCTGATTTTTTTTTTTTTCTTCTCTGTGGCTGTAATACGCTGCCGTACATTCTGATGCCATTGTCAATGTGCAAAATAATACAAAAAAAAAAAAAGCTAAGACCTTTAAAATGTATCGTGACATTACGTTTGGGAATATGCGATACTTGAATATAAAATGACCATGAATACATTTGTATGTTGGCATTTTGCTTCACCACATTGAATGGTTCACATCGAAGCACACACATCAATCCTGTAGGATCTGTAAAGCAGCTTGCTTTACATGTAGACAGTAAACAGAGGCTGCAAAGTCACTTTCCGACTTGATCACACTGCCCCCTGTGATATATTTTTTTTTTTTTTTTTTCTGGTACTGCAACTCGCGCAAATGTCACATTGATTTTTGAGGATGTGCTCAGAGGACGCGTCAAATGAACGCTGTGAACAAGTGGCAGGCATGATGCGTGTGTGTACGTTTTCTGAGCATGAACTATGAGCTATAAACTGGCCCTTAGTGTTTAAACCTCTACGCTTTGAAAGCACAAGGTTTACAAAAATGACAAATTAATCACAAATGACACAAAAGTAACAGTCTTTTGGCCATAATCAAACATAATTAGGTACTTCTTCTGAGTCTTTTATATCTCTGGATATAAAAAGCACCCTTGGTAAGGGCCATAGTCTTTGTTGGACTATTACTGCGAAAATGAAGACAAAGTAACATTCTGCTGTTGTGAGAAACAAAGCCATTGAAATGCACAAGGCAAGGCAAATATTGAGTTTTTTGAATTTCCCATTAAGCACTGTTGAATCCATTAGCAGAAAGTGGAAGGTTCACCACGGCCCCCAGACTCTTACTAGAAAAAGCCGTCCCTCAAAACTAAATATTATAGTAAGACATTAACTGGTGAAAGAGGCTACTAAAAATCCAACTGTCACTCTCTAAAGCCTGCAGTGCTGTTTAGCTGAAACTGGAGTAAAGGTGCATGGGTCTACAGAACTCTCAATAAAACAGGCCTCCTAGGGGAGAGTACCAAGAAAGAAGTCACTCCTTAAATCCTAATAAAAGCACATATGAAATTTATTACAAAAATGAGAGAGATCCGGTTAAGATATAGGTGGTTTTATGGTCAGATGAGACCAGTATAGAACGTTTTGGCCAGACTTCAAAGAGATATGAGTGGTGTGAAATTAAAACTGCCCATGCCTCAAGGAACACCGTAGAAGTGGAGGAGTTTTACCCACAAACTCATTCCACCACAGTGTGCTAAGAAGCACCTCTGAGGATGTTTTCTGCCCACTGCTATGTGGCAATTCAATTCTTCCACCTGACATACTCAATTTTATTTATTTTTTTATTTATTAAATTATTGTCAGTTGATTTGATTGCATGTATTATCAGTCCTGCGAGTCTGTATTTTTATCTTTTATATACTGTATCTGTTGCTGTATGCGTCTTCCCCATGGGATTAATAAAGTTTATCTAATCTGATCCAGTAAGATTCTGTTTCTTGTTTTCTTATAATCCTTAAAATCAATATTGCATTATTATGCAATTCGTCAGCTTTCATCTTGAAAAATGTAGAACTGTTATGAACTAACACCAGCTCAGTTTCAAGAGAAATACCTGTAGATCGCTATGTGAAAAAGTTTTGATGAATTATGGAAAGATAAGGCTTATTTTAATCCAAACCGACTTGTAAAGATTTCTTTTTCTCTGAGATATTTGGTCATTTCCTTTAAAAAAGGCATATAAAATCCAGTCTTGATTTGCATTTCTTCTCTATAATTACATAGTTTATTTCTCTATCAGTACATGGTTTATTATTTACTGACCTAAAAACGTGGGATTTTAGGAATTTTTTTTAAAGTGATCCACGGTGTTAGTATGGCATATACTGTATCTATCCATAAATTATTCCAGTTGTTTGGTGCATAACTGCAAAAGGCCTCCTTACCACTTATTTTATTCTTGGCTCTTGGAATAATAAACAGACTGCTATTAGAAAGTCTAAAGTTATGACTTGGAATGTAGAGGGACAGCCACTCTAAAAAATATTCAAAAGAGCAAGATTTAGAAATGCATGCACCATTAGTAGTATTTTAAATTCTGTTCTAAAGGGTGTGGGTAACCAGTGTAACAATGCTAATACTGGATAGATGTGTCCAGATTTTCTTTTTCTGGTTAAGATTCTTGCTGCTGCATTCTGATCTAATTTCATCTGATTGATTGACTTTCTCAGGTAATCCAGTTAGGAGTACATTACAGTGATCCTATCGACTGAAATCGAAAGGGAGAATTAAATTCTCAGCATCTTGTAGTGTTATAAGAGGTCTAAAATTTACAATGCATTTTTAAGTGGAACAAATGCAATCCTAGTAATATGGTTAATGTGCGATTTTAAGTTTATTCCATGAATACATCTAATTTTTTTACCTCTGCCTTGACTAATACAAACAACATTTATTTATATAGCACATTTTCATACAAATAATGTAGCTCAAAGTGCTTTACATGATGAAGAAAGAGAAAAAAGACAAAGTGAGAATTAAAATAAGAGAACATTAATTAACGTAGAATAAAAGTAAGGTCAGACGGCCAGGGAGGACAGAAAAAACAAAAAAAAAAAAAACTCCAGACGGCTGGAGAAAAAATAAAATCTGCAGGGGTTCCAGGCCATGAGACCGCCCAGGCATTCTACCTAACATAAATGATCAGTCCTCATTGTATTCAGGGTTTTCATGGAAGGACTTGATGATGACGGTCACATGGACTTCTGGCCTTTAATCCATCAATGTAGGGACATCATGGTGCTTTGATTAGGTGGTGTTGGCGCAGGTCGCCACCACAGAAAACCAGAAAAAGAACAGAAGAGAGAGTAGGTTAGTACGGATTTTGGAACCACCATGAATAGTAATGATAATTAATTGAATATGCAGAGCATCAGGATTAAATTAAAATGAAGTTATGAGAAAGCCATGTTAAAGTAATGTTTTTTTAGCAGTTTTTTTAAAGTGCTCCACCGTAGCAGCCTGGCAAATTCCTATTGGCAGGCTATTCCAGATTTTAGGTGCATAAAAGCAGAAGGCTGCCTCACCACTTCTTTTAAGTTTAGCTTTTGGAATTCTAAGCAGACACTCATGTGAAGATCTAAGGTTACGATTTGTAATATAAGATGTCAGACATTCCGATATACAAGATGGAGCGAGATTATTTAAGGCTTTGTAAACCATAAGCAGTATTTTAAAGTCAATTCTGAATGACACAGGTAACCACTGTAGTGACATCAAGACTGGAGAAATGTGCTTGGATTTTCTTTTCCTAGTTAGGATTCTAGCAGCTGCATTCTGCAGTAGTTGCAATCAATTTGTCTTTTTTCGGGTAGTCCTGAGAGGAGTGCGTTACAGTAATCTAGTTGACTGAAAACAAAAACATGAACTAATTTCTCAGCATCTTTCAATGATATAAGAGGTCTAAATTTTGCTATATTTCTTAAGTGAAAAAATGCTGTCCTAGTGATCTGATCAATATGTGATTTAAAATTCAGGTCACAGTCAACAGTTACCCCTAAATTCTTTACCTCCGTCTTGACTTTTTTAATCCTAATGCATCAAGTTTATTTCTAATAACCTCATTATATCCATTACTGCCAAGAACTAAAATTTCAGTTTTCTCTTTATTTAGCTTCAGAAAATTACTGCTCATCCATTCAGAAACACAAGTAAGACATTGTGTTAGTGAAACAACAGAGTTGGGGTCATCGGGTGCTATTGATAAATACAGCTGCATGTCATCAGCATAGTTGTGGTAGCTCACGTTATGCCCCGAGATAATCTGACCTAACGGAAGCATGTAGATCGAAAAGAGCAGCGGACCCAGGATAGAGCCTTGTGGAACACCATATAAAATATCATGCGTCTTTGAAGTGTAATTACCACAACTAACAAAGAATTTTCTACCTGCCAGGTAGGATTCAAACCAAATTAGGATGCTGCCAGAGAGGCCCACCCACTGACTAAGGTGATTTGTAAGAATATTTTGATCAATGGTATGAAATGCGGCACTCAGATCTAGAGGATGAGAACAGATAAATGTCTGCATTTACCCGCAAGTCATTTACTACTTTAATGAGTACAGTTTCTGTACTGCGATTTGTTCTAAAACCTGACTGAAACTTATCAAGAATAGCATGTTTATTGAGGTGGTCATTTAGCTGCATAATGACTGCCTTCTCTAGGATTTTAATTAAGAAAGGCAGGTTAGAAATGGGTCTGAAATTTTCAAAAGCAGAGGAGTTGAGATTATTTTTCTTGAGTAGGGGTTTAACTATAGCAGTCTTAAGACAGTCTGGGAAGACCCCCCGTATCTAATGACAAGTTTAGTATGTTAAGAACACTATCATGCCCGATATTTCTTTGAAAAAACTTGTTGGTATTGGGTCAAGGACGCAGGTGGAGGGTCTCGGTTGAGAAATTATTTTATATAAATATGGTAAATCTATCCTGGTGAAAGAATTTAATTTGTTTTTAATGAAGTACTGGGGCTTAAGAGAATGTGCAGTGTTGGGGAGATATACTATATTATTTCTAATATCAATTTTTTGATTGAAAAGTACAGCAATAGCCTCACAAGTTTCACTGGACGTATTCTGGAGGCATTCCATTGAGTTACCTGGGTTTAGCAGACGATCAATCATAGAGATTAAGACTCTGGGATTGCTAGCATTGTTATTTAGAGAAATAGCAGCACCTCTCAAGACGGACTGTGTTATTGTATTGTTATTTTAACCTTCAATATCTCATAGTGGATAGTTAGTTTAGTTTTTTTCCATTTACACTCAGCTCTCCGGCATATTCTCTTTAAATCAGACACTCTTTGGGTCTTCCATGGTATAACAATGCTAAAAGATTTTGTAACTGTCTTTTCAGGTGTGACTATGTCAGCAGCAGCTCTCACCTTAGAGTTAAATTTTTCTACCTTACTATTTACATTATCCTCGCTATTGTAGTTAGCACTACAAATGGACTGGTTGCTTTGAATGTTTGTAAATTTTGAAGCTGCTGATGAATCAAAGAAGCGTTTTTTAACAATATGCTTCTCATGAATGTTTTCTATCATTATTTCTATATTAAATAGTAAAAGAAAATGGTCTGATAGACCAATATCAATGATCTGCTTCACATCAACTTTCAGTCCAACTTCTAAGTCTAACGTATGACCTGCTTTATGTGTAGGCTGATTAACGAGCTGTCTCAAATCAAAAGAGTCCAGGAGGTTCATGAATTCTTTTACTTTTGAGTCACACTGTTTATCGATATGAAAATTAAAGTCACCAACTATAAGGAGCGCATCATAGTTCGTAATTATAATTGACACCAAGTCTGAGAATTCCTCAAAGAAAGACGCACTGTATTTAGGAGGTCTATACACGGATAATACTAGAAACTGAGAAACTGAATAACAACAGCAAGATACTCAAAGGACTTAAAATTATCAAAATGGACATCTTTACACTTTAACCGGCTCAAGTAAATGTTTGCTAAACCACCGCCTCTTTCCTTGGCGATCCGCGTGAGCAAAGCTGTAATTTGGAGGCGCAGGTTCGATTAAAACAGCCACGCCATCAGAGCTAAGCCGCGTTTCACTTAGTGCAATAAAATCAATTTTCCTATCTCTAATAAGATTGTTGATGGAAAACGTCTTGTTGGTTAATGCTCTAACATTTAATAAAGCCATATTTAATGTTTTGGAAGAGCAGAGCTGAATTTTATGTGCGTTATGGGTATTCAAGATAGAAATTAAGTTATTTTTATTAGCGCCGCTCTGTGCGTATTTTTTATTTAATCTATTATCTGTTTTTATAGATTTAATACATTGTTCATCTAAAGTAGATTTAATACATTGTTCATCTAAAGGTGTAATTTTAATTAAATTATTCGTATTTATGCTGCACTGTCTAGATTTTTTACAAGCATTGAGGTTAGTTATTAGAGTAGTAATGCAGTGCACTTTTGCGGAAGACTTTGTTAAAGAATTATCATGTCCTAGCAAAGCATTATGGAAAGTGTTAGGAGTAGAAATAGCAAGTCAAGAGAGGCGAATTACCTTAGCGATGTTTTCGGAGATGACCCGGGCGCCAATTCTATTTGGATGCAGACCATCCCGCTTGAAGAAACGCGGCCTCTCCCAGAAGAGGTCCCAGTTGTCTATGAACCTGATGTTTTGATTCTCGCAGGAGCCGTTCAGCCAGATGTTTAATCCCAGCAGATGACTGTAATACTCATTTGATCTTCTAATGAGAGATAGGGGACCCGAGATTAAGATTCCTCTCCTTCGTGGCTTTGATTAGTGCTGCGAAGTCCGCCTTGAGAATCTCCGACTGTCGGTGTTTCACGTCGTTTACCCCGGCGTGTATTACAGTGGATCCCACTGCCATGTTTTTGTCCTTCTGGAAGACTGTCGGTACACGTTTCATAACATCTCGGACACGAGCACCAGGAAAACAAGAAACAAAAGATTTCTGATTAGCGCATGCGATGTTCAGATTTCTTACGATTGAATCACCAATCACAAATACATCACCCGGGGTTGAAGGCAAACTGGGGGCGCGGAGAGGGTCGAACCGGTTCTGTGTGGAAATGTTTGCCTGTGCCGATGGAGGTGTTCTAGCCTTAAACCCCCGCCTACATAGCTGAAATAAGCCATTGTCTTCATTGCCTTGACGACGAGGCGCGGGGGTGAAGCTCACTTGGCCTTGGAGTTGAGCAGCACAGTGAGGAGTCTATGTTTCTGAAACTCGATGTGTTGCGTCGATTTCAGATGACGGGGATGATTTTTCCAGTAGCCAAGCCTTCAAACACCTCAGGTACCTCCGTCTTGACAGGAGTTTCTGGATCAGGTTGTCGAGAGCCTGGAGTTCTTCGGCAACGCGATTCATCTCACTGTCGGCTATTGTCTCCTTCTGCTTCCGCTTCCGCTAATGCAAAGGGATCATTATTTCCATTTTTGATGACCTCTGAGATTTCTGTTTTTCCTTATTTAGCTTGAGAGTTACTCGTATTTCTGAATGGATGAGTAGTAAGTCATTGGATCAGAGAGGCCAGAGCACCAGGTTCATCAGGTCCTATAGATAAGTAAAGCTGTGTATCATCTGCATAGTTCTGGTAGTTCACCTTGTGTTTCGATATAATCTGGCCTAATGGAAGCATGTGGATTAAAAAAAGCAGTGGGCAGAATGTAGATCCTTGTGGTACGCCGTTTACAATATTATAGACCTGTGAACTGCAATAACCAGAACTAACAAAAGAATTTTGATCTTATTGTTAAACACTGAAACCAGCTTAAGACACTATCATTGTCTAAGGTGATTTATAAGAATACTGTGGTCTGTGTTGTCAAATGCTATACTCGGGTATAAGAGAACAAGAACATTAACCTGCAAGACATTTAATACTTTAACCAGAGCAGTTTCTGTACTATGATTTGTTATAAAACCTGACTGAAACTTATCAAGGACGGAGTGTTTGTTCAAATAATTATTTAACTGCTGAAAAACTGCTTTTTCTAGAATTTTACTTAAGAAAGACAGGTTAGAAATAGGTTTAAAGTTGTCAAAGACAGAAGAGTCTAGATTAATTTTCTTTAGCAGGGTTTAACTGCTGCAACCTTTAGACAGTCTGGGAAGTTAACTGTGTCAAGTACACTATCAATAAACAAATCCTACTTCTTTGGGGGAAAAAAAAACAATTTTGAGACACATGGAGAATTTAACTTGAGAAATTATTCTACGGAGCTCATGTAGAGCTATTTGAGTGAAGGAATTTAATTTGCTGAAAAGAATATGCTGGGGTTCAACAGAATTAACTTTGGCAGTATTTTAGTGCTGAAGGACTTCTTAACAATATTTTCAGGGGCCATTATGTCAGTTACAGCTCTCACCTTTGCATCCATATGTTCCACCTTACTTGTTATGTTACTGGCTGTATTAGGCTAAGCACTACATTTAAAATGATTATTCAGAATATTAGTAATATTAGTATGCTGTGTCATAAAAAAGAAAACATTTAACAGTATGCCTCCGTTTAGTTCTAGTTACCGGTATTTTAACATTAAACAGATTTTAGAAGTGGTCAGAAATACCAATAACAATCTGCCTTTTATTCCTTTAGAAATAAGAAGGTCCACTGTGCATCCTCCCTAATGTGTAGCCTGGCTGATGTACTGGCTAAGATCAAAAGACATAATACATCACCAAACATCCATCCATCCATTGTCCAACCTGCTGAATCAGAACACAGGGTCACAGGGGTCTGCTGGAGCCAATCCCAGCCAACACAGGGCACAAGGCAGGAACCAATCCTGGGCAGGGTGCCAACCTACCGCAGGACACACACAAACACACCAAGCACACACTAGGGCCAATGTAGAATCGCCAATCGCCAGCATGTCTTTGGACTGTGGGAGGTAACCGGAGCACCCGGAGGAAACCCACGCAGACACGGGGAGAACATGCAAACTCCACGCAGGGAGGACCCGGGAAGTGAACCCAGGTCCCCAGGTCTCTCAACTGCGAGGCAGCAGCGCTACCCACTGCACCACCGTGCCACCCATCACCAAACAGATTTTGTAATTAAAGTTAAACTGATTGTGAATCAGTGTGTTTGTGTGCCCTAAAAGTTTCGTATCACTTCAGTTTATTTCCTAAGATGGTACAAAATCCTTAGATGCACATTTAGAAAAAAAATATTATAAAATATATTTTCCACAGTTCGGATTTATAACAGTTGTTACGGGGCAATTTCTTTAACAACAACAACATTTATTTATATAGCACATTTTCATACAAACAATGTAGCCACCCATGGAAAGCATGCAAGACAGCCACGCCCACCAACTCTAAGACCATTGGATATGACAACAACTCGCAGAGCCACGCCCACCAACTCGGACGTGGCGACACAGAAAAAAACGGCGTCATTTATGTTCGTCTGTGGTAGAGTCCACATGCACCTCTGAGCCACGTTGACTTTTCATTATTGTTTTCGGTTACGACGCACGACCGCGTCCACCATCGCTAACTGTTTTACATGCCATGGTCTTAGAGTTGGTGGGTGGGTCTCTGTGAGTTGCTCTTGCGAGCGGGTGCATGACCAGGCGGTGTGTATGCTTCGAGAACGAGGGTGGATGCGGCAGGACCATCTAAGAAGAAGCATGTTTATCGCACATGTGAATCGCTGTATGCAGCGTGTACAACATAGGATATGCACGATAAATAAACCACTCTTAGCCCGCCCAACGCTAAGATGATGGGATATGCCGACAACTCACAGAGCCACGCCCACCAACTCAAAGACCATGGGACGAGAACACCCGCCCGCCTGCCTGTTACCAGCGTGTAAAACCATTGCAGCTTTTAACTCACAAACTGCAACAACTCACCACACAAGGACGCCCTGTCTCTCGAGGCATTCACACTGCCGGAAGACAACCATGGGATACACAGAAAATAGCCATGTCAGTCATCTCACAAAGCCCAGCCCACCAACTCGAGCACGCGTCTACCCACGCTCTCAAGGCATTCACAGTGCCTGCTCATGTGCCCGGACTCAACAACTCGCTGACTCGCTTTCGTCTCTGCTACAGTACACATGCACCAACCACTGAGCCATGTTGACTTTTCATTATTCTTTTCAGTTTCGGCTGCATTTCCATATATAATCCAACAAGTCGTCCGACCGTGGGATACAAACGACAGAGCAGCGCCCAACAACTCGAACCGATAGAGAGACACGCCCACCAACTCTAAGAGCACTGACTCTAATACGCCTGCCCACCTGACTGTTACCAGCATTCACCGCAATGTACTGGAGTGTAAAACCATCACAACTATCAGACGCATTTGACTCAACACGGGAAACCTCACCCTGCCCAGACACGGAGAGGATTGACAGATTGATAGCTCTTTCTCGATTCTGTGCATGGTGTTGCATGGCCGTACTTAGTTGGTGGAGCGATTAGTCTGGTTAATTCCGAAAATGAATGAGACTCCCTACTGCTTAATAGTTACGCGATCGCCAAGTGGTAGACGTCCAACTTCTTAGAGGGACAAGTGGCTTTCAGCCACGTGAGATTGAGCATTAACAGGTATGTGATGCCCATGGATGTCTGGTACTGCAGACGCGCTACACTGAATGGATCAACGTGTGTCTACCTGGCGCCGACAGGTGTGGGTAAGCCGTTGAACCCCATTCATAATGGGGACCGGGGCTTGCAATTGTTCCCCACGAACGAGGAATACCTAGTACGTGCGGGTCATATGCTCGCTCTGATTACGTCCCTGCCCTGTGTACGCATTATATGTTATTACATGTTATTACATTATGGATGTTTCACATGTTCATTTTTTTTCCCTGTGCTTTCTCAACTGTGACTCCGGAACATCTCAGTACGCAAGCTATATTAAGCGTCAACAACGAAGACTCGCTACACCTTAATCTAAAAGTACCGACACTTATCCCTACCGATGAAGTAACTTTCACCAGCGTGGCCTTCTTCGTCACAGACAATACCGCTATCAGTCACGGACAATTGTATGTTGCTCTCTCCAGAGGTCTATCTTTTCATTCAGTCACAGTCGTATCCTCAAACCCACACCATTTGGACAACTGTGTCGTTCAGGAAGTGTTCACCCATCAATACATAATTATGCGGCGTATGCTACGCCGTGGGTTGGCTAGTTAGAAATAAAAGTAAGGTCCAATAGCCAGGGAGGACAGAAAAAACAAACAAAAACTCCAGACTGCTAGAGAAAAAAATAAAATCTGCAGGGTTTCTGAGGCCACGAGACCACCCAGCCCCCTCTAGGCATTCTACCTAACATAAATGACCTCAATCAGTCCTCATTGTATTCAGGGTTCTCATGGAAGAATTTGATGATGATGGTCATGTGGACTTCTGACCTTTTAATCTCATCAATGTAAGGACATCACAGTGCTTTGATTTAGGTGGTGGTGGCGCAGATTGCCACCACAGAAAACTGGAAAAAGAACAGAAGAGAAAATAGGGGTTAGTACGGATTTTGGAGCCACCATGAATAATAATGATAATTTAATTAAATATACAGAGCATCAGGATTTAACTAAGATGAATTTAAGAATTTAGGTTGCGGTTATTTTTTAATAAAGCATTCACTTTTTATAAAAGTAAAACATATCAAATAGATTATGCTGCCATTAGTAAATAAAGGAAACTTCAGTCTGTGTTTACCTTATTTTCAGTGCGATCAATGCCATGCTGTGCAGTTTGGGCATGACTACCAAATGTTAACAGTAAACCATAGTGTAATCAAATCAGAATTAAGTATTTGGAGAAGTAAATGACAGAAAAGCAAATTCAGATACATTTCTATTCAATGTAAATCACTAAATCCTAATATAACATTAATATGAGTTGTTTGGCATCATGTACATTAGCTTTTGTGGACAGCTTTGAGTATAATGTCTTAAAGGCATATCAGCATTTGTGTTTTGAGAATCTGTCAAATTCTGACAGATTAGTTGTTACAGCTTTTGCTCACTTTAAATTAAAAACAGGTTTGTATTAATGTGATGATTAGGTTGATTGCAATCTTTAGTCTGTGCATCAGTATGTTCTGAATCCATATGATTTATTTTACATGGTATCTTAACTGATACATTCATTCTCTTTACAGAAATAGGAAAAACACAAGGACAAAATGTAATATGTGCATTACATCAACTTGTTCAATAAATGTATTTACGATAACTCAGTTACAGAAGCATGATTTGTAAAATGCCATGTAAACTCTTATTTCAGTTTGAGGCCAATAACTTTATTTCTCTAAGAAACCTGTTTAACAGGTAGATTTCTCTGCAAATAACCTGATTATGTGGCCATATAAACCCTTAACCATGTTCCTGTTTTGTAGGATTTTGTAGTCTGCACATGTCATTGCACTCTGTCAACCTGTGCATGAATTTGCTTCACACATGCTTTCAGCAGCTATGGGTAGAATCATCATCAAAATAAATTTCCAGATGCAAATTCACAAGCAATCACATTATTACTTTTCTTGGCTAAAATAATCTGTTTCAGTATTTCAGAAATAGCTAAATTTATGTTGATGAGCTAAACGTACAGTTCTAAACTCAGCAACACAATCTAGAGAACAGTAGGGTAACACATTAAAAGTAATGTGCATTACGTAGTCTGATTACTGTTTAAAGTAACGAGTAACCAAACTTTTATTGGAGTAAAAATATTTGATTTGTTGTTATAGCAGCACTTGGTGTAACGCGAGAAGCTCACATTCCAGGTCCTTTGCACAGCTCATTTGCACAGCCAAGCAGGAAAGAGTGATCTGCATGCAGTTCAGTAACAGAAAAATATACTTAGAGTTAGTTTGAATAAACATATTTTTAAAACAAAAGAAAATTATCCCAAGTGTAGTTGTATTCACAGTGGCCGATGATGATGTTTAGCTGTATTTTGCACTGTTTAATAATGTTTGAGCATTTTTACCAAAGGAGAACATAAAGTAAAGATTTGAGCGACTCTGACAAGGGCCAAATTGTGATGGCAATACAACTGGGTCAGAGCATTTCCAAAATGGGTGGATCTTGAGGGGTGTTCCCGTTATGCAGTGGTTTGTAAATTCCTAACTGGTTCAAGGACAGACACAGTGAACTGGTAACACGGTCATAGGCACCCATCTGATTGCTGAAAAATTTAATGCTGGGGCTATGTAGTTGCAGACCGGACAGAATGCCCATGCTGACTCCTGTCCACCAAAAGTGCCTACAGTGGGCATGTGAGTGTCAGAATTGAAGCAGTGGAAGAAGGATGGCCTGGTCTGATGAATCACATTTTCTTTTAGATCATGTGGATATCCAGGTGCATATGTGTCATTTACCTGGGGAAGAGGTAGCAGCAGGAAAAAAACTGTGGGAAGAAGGCAAGCCAGTATAGGCAGTGTGATGCTCTTGACAATATTTTTCTGGGAAAACTAAGGTCATGGCATTCATGTAGATTTTACTTTGACAGGTACCACCAGCCTAAAGGTTGTTGCAGACCATGTGTACCCCTTCATGGCAATGGTATTCCCTGATGGTAGTGGCCTCTTCGCACTACAAAAATGTTTAGGAATGGTTTGAGGAACATAACAAAGAGTTCAAGATGTTGACTTGGCTTCAAAATTCTCTACGTCTCAATAGAGCATCACCAGTATGTGATATGTTAGATAAATAAGACTGTTCCATGGATACCCCACTTCACAACTTAGGCTTTAAGAGTCTGTTGCTAGCATCTTGGTGCCAGATACCACATGACATCTTCAAAGGTTTTGTGGAGAACATGCCTTATGGGTCAGAGCTGTTTCAGCAGCATCTTAGGGGATCTACACAATATTAAGCAGGTGGATTTAATGCTGTGGCTGATAAATGTATACTAGGTGGTTTTAGGCCCAAATTCCAACTGACCTAGGTGTACCAATTAAATGGCAATACTTTCTCACCGCAATATACAGTAGCCCTTGCTGAGAATACTGTCTACTTAAGACAACAATCATCAAGCGCCAAACAAATCTATAATCATGTTCCTGAATGACTACCAAGTTGTGGCACTTGCCTTTATCAACATTAATTGCTTCAAGTAGTTGGTCAACTCAAATATCAATAGCATACCAGGTACATTAAGTCCATGCCAGCTTAACTGCCTTCCCTTGGTGGGGTGCTCATTTGATTTTTGTTTTCCCAGTTTACACACAGGTATGACACAAAATCCATCAGTGAGTTTGCAGACAACACAACAGTTGAAGGTCTGATAATGAACAATGACGAAACAGTCTGCAAGGAGGAATTTAAACATTTCACTTAAAGACAACATTTTGCTGTTTCTGACATCCACAGATGCACTAATAGAGAACATAATGACAAACTGCACCAAAGTCTAGAATGGCAGCTGGTGATGAGAGAAATTATCCACCTTTACTGAACATTTATATTAAACGATGACTGAAGAAATCACTTCAGGTGTCCACACTTCTCTACAAATTGATCCCATTCTACCCTGCATGCAATGTTTATGTAGCTTGGAAGCAGTTTTTACCTTCTGACCATTAAACTGTTATTTCACATCCAACCATTTTCTTCATCTGTGGCCATATTCATTAAGTATATATCAGCAGTACAATTCAGTGTTACTAATCACAATCTGTTAGAGTTACTTGTATTGTTTGGTTGTTTTATGTGTTTGTCTGCTACATAATGTAGGTTTATATTTGGTATTTATATATTTGTTTTTCGTGCTGTAGCATATTTATTGGTATTTATAGCAATTATTTATTTTAATTGTTCATTATAGTAATCTTTCTCTGCTGCACTATGGTTTTTGTACCATGCAGTGTATTTTTGCATTTTTGATGTAGGAGAAGCAAAATAATTTTCAGTGTACTTTGTTTTTAATATCAAATATATTGACAGTCTTATTTGAATACATAAGTTTTCTTGTTTATACTATTTGTTAGATTTTGGATTTTTTTCTGCTCATTGTAATAGAATTCTTCCTAGGTCAGAAGGAGACATCAGATCTGCAAGTTGATTTGCCTTTAACAAATAAGAGAAAAGCCTCTGAGGAGACACTACCTGGAATTGAGTTCTCAGCCAAGAAGAGGTAATATAAATGTTCAGTTACAGAGAGAAACTTTCATCTTGCATTGAATTCAAAGACGTTCTAATGTATGTGGCTCTGGTTGCAGAAGATCAGGCCTCAATGCTAATGATGATGTACAGAGTGATGCTGAGTCATCCCCTACAGGTAAATGTCCTTGTATATTCCTAATATAAAATGTAAAATACAGCATTTTTTCAAAGCTAGATACTGATTCCTTGCAACCAAACAAGCAAGTTCAATAATATCTCTACTGGCTGTCTCTACAGTTCTTTAACATGATATTCTTAAATCATCTTCTTCACTGCTATTATAAACCTGGGCAGTTGAGTATAGATATATTTGAAATATTCCAAAACCCACTCAGTCCGATTCAGAGTTGCTGGGGTATGGAGTCAATCCCTGCAGTACTGAGTTTAAATCAAGAAACATTTCATGGCAGAATCTAGTTTCAAGTGTATATTTTTATTTATTTATTTTTTCCAACTTTTTGTTGTCTTACATGAACTTTTAAACAACCCTCATAAGTCTCAGGTTACAGCTTTAAAATATATCTTTGCCACTCCTTTTCTAATGTAAATGGCATTACCGGTTTAAAAGGCACTCTTGTCATATAAATGTGTATCCTAAAACATTAGAAACTTTCTGTATTGCGTAATGTTAAATTAATAATGCTTACTTTTCAAAAGCATTCTTGTCAGCTTTCCATTCTCAGTCTCTGCTATGCCATGCCACATTATTACCATACCATTCTATCTTCTAGGCCTGCTCAGTCTTAAATGTCATGAAAATATTCCTTATACTGTATTTTTGTCAAAATAAAGCACAACTGAAACATTATAGTAATATTTTTTAATTTTATATTTCATCAATACTCCTACTTTAACCACCACATATACTTCAATGTATTAGCTTTACTCGGTATTCACTGATAAAATGTAAAATAAATAACAAAACACTAACCCAGTCTTTCTCATTATTTATTATGAAATTACTTTGTCTTGAGTTCTTGCTCATTATGTCTTAATAGCATTTACATTCTCTTGCAGTAGGTCTATGTGACTTGATTTTAATTACTTGTTAAGCTGCACAGTCAGTTTTTAGTTAAGGTCTTACATTTTCTGTATTCTTTTATTCAATTTCAATAGATAATTTTTATTATCATATTAGCTAGAATTTACAAATGTTTGCATGTACAAAACTGATCAATTTGGAAATTAGCCAATCAGCATTTTGTTTTATTCAAACATTTACTTGCTGTCATCTATTTCATCAGTAATATGTTGCTGAGGTTACCTGTGGTCTAATTAATGGTAAATTCTTTGCAGGAATTAGGAATATAGTGTTTTGCCATTTGTGTATTTATCACTTATCACTAAGGTTTTATAATCTTTTAAATATTATACTTTTTCTTTTTGCTAAAGCAACTTTGTATTAATGAAAATGTCAATGTGTTATAGAAAGAGATTTTAACAATACAGCATTTATAGAATGAAGAAAACTCACTTCTGTTGACCTTTTATATATGTTAATATTAGTACATTTCTTACAAACAGTAAGGCAAAAATACAGTGCATTCAGAGTGAGGTTATGTTTTGTATCTTTCTAAAAGTGAAAATAACAAAAACTTAATTTTACTGGATATTATAGTAGTTTAAGTATTAGTACTCATCAGTATAATTCTCCTCTTTCCAGAGTTCCATACACCTTGTCTTTTTTCTCCTGAAAGTCCTGAAATACGCTTTGAGACCTCCTTAAACACAGCTGCCTTTTCTGCCACAAAGAAAACAGGAAGCAAGAGAATGCAAAGGTAAGAATGACTTTGCTTTTCATTATTGCCGCTTTCAGATGTGTCAAGTTTGTACATTTCAGAGATGCAGTACTGGGAGCTTGATAACTTGTGGATTAGAATTGTGGCTGTCATGTATGTTATCTTGATAGGTTTATAATGTTGTTACTGTGTTGTGTGCAGAATATACTGAAAATCGTACTTGCATTTACCAGTCAACATGTAAAACATCACTTAGCATTGCATCCTGCTTTCTTGCAGTGAAGTTTGTTCATAAATTATAGCAAATAGAACATATGCTTCATTAGTATTATAAAAACAATATTTTGTGTGTATGGAGGTATGGGGAATGATGTCATTTTAAAATAAGCTTTGTCTCTTGGATTAATGTTCACCTCTGATCAAGTTCAGGAGTGATGTTAATAATGAAGGTGGTACAATCTAGGCATCATTTAAGGTTTAGCCTATTTAATGAATGACAATGTCCACAGCCGTGATTGATCCCTCACCCTAACACTTAAAAATATTCAAATAGTGAACAAATAGGGTTTTTTTTTATTTAGTTTGTTTTTATTTAGTCTTTCATTCTTTCAGTTTTTATTCAGTTTTAGTTTTTTTGCATTTTTTTTTCTTTTTTTTTTTTTTTTTTTTATTTGATTTTTGTTTTTATCACACAAGAAGTGTTCAATTTTCTTTATGGTTATCAAATTGTATATCATTAATTTTGTACCTATGAATTTAATTCATGCATTGTTACAACCTGTGACAGAACTCCATTTTCTCCTGATAATAACAAGTGTGCTCTGATGCCATTTGTTACTTTAACCTGCAACAAGTTTAAGGAAATGTGTATCTAATTTCAAAAATACCTTCTTTTTTATTTTTGAGATTTTGCAATTCCTTTTGTGAGCAATATAATCACCACACACATTCTGTCATTTTATATTTATTTTTTGATATCTCCTGATGCTGCCGACAGTATATGTTATACACAGGGACACAGTTGGAACGCATAGTTGGATAGGGTGGGAAACTTGTTAAGGGTAAATTTCACACAAACATTAGGAAGTTTTTATTTACACAGAGAATGATAGATACTTGGTATAAGCTACCAAGTAGTGTGGTAGACAGTAAGACGTTGGGGACTTTCAAAACTCGACTTGATGTTTTTTTGGAAGAAATAAATTGATTAGGACTGGCGAGTTTTGTTGGGCCGAATGTCCTGTTCTCGTCTAGAGTGTTCTAATGTCATAATAATAATTCATTACATTTATATAGCGCTTTTCTCAGTACTCAAAGCGCTATCCACATAGGGAGGAACCGGGAAGCGAACCCACAATCTTCCACATTCTCCTTACTGCAAAGCAGCAGCACTACCACTGCGCCACCTGTGAGAATGTTGAAAAATTACTTTCTTCAGGGAATTCTTACTTTGCTTCTTTTTAAAATACTATTACTCTTCTTAAAATAAATTCTGAGTGGTATGTTGCACTTCAAAAGTAACAGTACTTATGAGCTCCCAAGCACAGCACATCAAGATCCCATTAAAAACTCTAACATGCTGCTACATTCTGAATATATTAAGATTATTGTAGTCCATCCATTTGCTATCGATGAATTTCCGCAACACCAACAAAGTTAAATCACCAGTACTAGTAAGCTAAATTAAACATTTAAAGTTGGTTCAGTTGGTTAAATTGACTAAATACTACACATCAGCTTAATCTGTCATTGCAAAGGTACCAAAGTAATATTTGTCGAATGTAAAGTTAAGTTGTTGAAATTCCTACTACTTTTGGTATATAAAGATAACATATTTTTATTCCAGTCTAAATACTGACTGAATCTGAAACGATCCTGAAAAATCCTACATGTTGTTAATTTTCAAACTATTTAGCTGCATCTTCCAAGGTATATGTATGTGTGGCATGTTGTTCCTGCCTTGTGCCCTGTGTTGGCAGGGATTGGCTCCAGCAGACCCATGTGACCCTGTGTTAGGATATAGCAGGTTGGATAATGGATGGATGAATGTTTGAATTTAAGTGCCTTTTTGTTGAAGTTTAGTGAAAGTTGTCAGCCTTTCATTAACAAAGGGCTCTCTGTGACTGACAGTCAATTGTGGCCAATGGAATCCATAGAATAAGTCATTGACAGGTGATGAGGCTTTGGTATTCATTCTCAGTTCTAGAATGGAAAGCTGACTGATGGATGAAATGACCAATGAAATCCACAGATTCAGATTCCAGCAGCAAGCAATACTTGCACATGTGCACAAATCAAAGCTCATTTTGTACCAAATTTAATACTAGGTGGTTTTAAATATTTAATAAATACACTGGCAACTGCTCACTCGCATGTACATTATGCACAAAGGCTAGTGTGGTGAAATTAAAATTACAAAAACTATTTTGTTTTTATTTTTAGTTAACATGATTACTTTTCATTAATGGCATATTAATGTGAATTTCCCATTGGGATTAATAAAGTATCTATCTATCTATCTATCTATCTATCTATCTATCTATCTATCTATCTATCTATCTATCTAACTATCTAACTATCTAACTAACTAACTAACTAACTAACTAACTAACCAACCTTAGTTTTAGTTAATGGGAATAACACTGACTATTACACTATAAAAGACAAGGTACTAACAAAACACCAAAAGCAACAAACAGGAGGGACTTAAACCTAATCTGCTAAGGCCTCTCTTTGATTACTAAGAGAGATATTTGCCCTCCTGTAACATTCAGAAACAATATTTACAAAATATACACTGCTCAAAAAATTAAGATGAGCTGGAATGTTAAAGGGCTGAATCACGAATTAAAGAGAAAGTATTCTCTCACCTAATATGAATGTGTATATATATGTATGTGTATATATATGTATGTGTATATATATGTATGTGTATATATATACACACATATCTAAATGCTATAATAGTATTTTTACAGAAGACCCTCTTATTAACACTAGAATAACCTGAGCCTATGAAAAAGCTTGTAGATCCGGCCCACCTTAAATCCGTTCGCACCTCTCCGCCAGTGTCTTTTGTCCTGTAAATGTGCCGATAAAAACAAGCAGCAAGCAGCCGGCTATTCCATCCCGCCACCGACTTCTCCCAGCTCATGCCTTGATTGATTATGTGGGAGTGAAGTGAGTTTTAGAGTAGAAATAATAGATCATTATTTGGAACACACACATTTCATGTGTGTTCTGTTTATACGATAATCTGTGTAAACACATTTTTAAAACAGAAACATTTTTAATATTTTAGTAGTAAATGACAAAATGTAGGCATAAACTAAGTCGGTGGGGGATGGAATAGCCGGCTGCTTGTCTTTATCGGCACATTTACAGGACAAAAGACACTGGTGGAGAGGTGCGAACGGATTTAAGGTCGGCCGGATCTACGAGTTTTTTCGTAAGCTGTGGTAATTCTAGTGTTAAGCAAGGATCAGTTTTGGCCACACAGAGACTAGACTGGCCAAATATTCCATTCCAGCTTTACAAACAAAACTAGAGGTATGGGAATTCTTGTACATAGAACAATAACATTTGTAGTAACAGATGATGTATCTGATCCTGAATGGAGATATGTGATTATCCTAGGTAATTTATTTAACTGTAAAGTAATTTTGATAAAATATCTATACACCCAGTGTAGATGATAGGGACTTCATCCAAAACATCTTTGCATCCATTCCCAATGTGAACACTCATAAAATTATAATGGTTGGGGTCTTTTAAATCCAGACTTAGGTCTCCTGCCAAAGGGGCATTGATGTCTTAACACTGCAAAAACAATTACACAGTTTGTAACAGATCACAACTTATCACACCCCTGGAGATTTCTAAACCCAAACTCAAGAGCATATTCCTTCTACTCACCAGTGCATCACTGCTACTCAAGAATTGTTTATTTTTTATAGACAATAATTTCTTGCCTATATCTGGTAAGTAAGATGCTATTGTTATCTCTGACCATGCTCCTCTAATCATGGAGCTAAAATCACTATGCCCCACATACTTATCTCACAGACAGCATCTTAACCCACTTTTATTAGCAGACGAGGACTATACAGGATTTATATAAATGTAAATAAATCTTTTTTTTTTTTTTTTTTTTTTTTTTTTTTATATAAGAGACAAATACATCCTTGGAGTTTTTTGCAGGAATACTCTGGGGAAACTATGGAGGCTTTTTCTTAAGAGGACAGATTATGTGATATCTTATCTTATCTATAAAAATTTCATGGAAACCATGAAGGTATCGGAGCTATTCAGTGAAATTTGCAGAATAGGTCAAGGAACATGCTTGGTGGCTAAATGAAGCACTTCATAGGAAAAGACAGGCTCTGCATTCAGAGCTCAACCTCTTGACAAGTAAAAAAAACAAAAAAAAAAAAACAGAACAACTCATTTTTAACACTAGAATTACCAGAGTCTACGAAAAAACTCGTAGATCCGGTCCAGCTTAAAACCATAAAAGCAAGCTGCAAATAGCCAGCTATTCAATCCCCACACCGACTTAAAACGTGCACTAGCATCTCCCAGCTCATGCCTTTGATTGATTATCTGGGAGTGAAGTGGAGTTTTAGAGTGGAAATAATAGATCGTTATTTGGAACACGCATTTCATGTGTGTTCCGTTTCTACAGTAATCTGTGTAAACACATTGTTAAAACAGAAACTTTTTTATATTTTAGTAATAAATGTTACAAAATGTAGGCATAAACTATAGAATGTGTGAAGCAGCATGAAGTCCAAACATCAAATAAACACTTTCACAAAAGGTTCAGGAACAATACAACAGCTTCCGTGGCGTAGCGGTAAGATTTGCTGTCTCCGAGCGCAGCAGGCTTACTGTTCATCAGAGACCTGAGTTTGATTCCCCATTGATTAGAAAGTGTTTTCTTTTTAACCTCAAACGGACATAAAATTTATAAATTGGTATGTACTGTCAGTTAATGAGATCGTTATATTTTCATGTGGGATGCTCCTTTTAAAATATTTTTTAACAATTGAGACTGCAATTAACATGAACAAGTGTCCTTATAACTGTTATTATTAAGATCCATAACACACACAGAGACAGACAGAGCACTGCATAATAGAGAGACAGACAGGCAGAAAAGTCACTAGATATATAAATAAACCGGGAAGGCACATGTACTGAAAGAAAAAAAAAGATGAACATGTGCGTTGATCCTGCTGCACTGAATAAGCTCACGCGCTCTTAACATCTCCCCCCCCCCCCCCCCCCCCCGATCTGACTCTAAGTAACAGCGCAAGTACAGACGCAAACCAAGTGTACGTGTGTACTGTATAATATTAACAAAAAGAGCAGCTTACTACTGAAAACAGCAAATATAGGAGTGAGTGGGGATCGAACCGGGGACTCTTGATCACACTTGGTTTGCGTCTGTACTTGCGCTGTTTCTTAGAGTCAGATCGGGGGGGTGGGGGGTTTAGAGCGTGTGAACTTATTCAGTGCTGCAGGATCAACGCACATGTTGATCTTTGTTTTCTTTCAGTAATAGCACCAACATAAATCCACACCCGATCTGACGCTGTTCGTTTTTAAATAATATTGCATTAGTGTGATGATGTTTTCACATATATTGTCTCTTTCTTTCAGGTGTGTAATAGGAACCACAGCATAGAGAGAAGCGTGTACATTGTAACAGGTACACGCGTTGTAAATGTAGGAAAGACGATCCTTGCATGTGTTTGAACAGTTAACACTTGAATCTGATGATTGCATATAGTGCTGAACTTACTGCTCAGTACTATTCTATCCTCTGCATGTCCTGGAGTACAAAAGAAACAGCATACAGCAGCATGTGGGGACTGGCAAGATCGGGGGGAAAAAAACATGCAGTCACTGATTACAAACCGCAAGATGTTATGTGAATTAATATGAATAATGTTGCATCCATGCCATAAAGTTTTCCGAAATGTACTATACAGGTCATAAAACGAATAATTCCAAATATCATATATACCTACGTCTGTGGTTTTTTTTTTTTTTTTTTTTGGACATCATACACCATAAGGTGCACACTAATTCAGCATGAGCAGGAGCACTGAATAAAAAATAATCAAGTGACGGTGAGATACGAAGAAGGCAGATTCACCAGCGTTTGTGTGCCAGCTTTTATCCCTCCAGATGAGAGAATGTCCAGTTCCATTGTCTCAAAACACCACTTACATCTCCAGTTATTCCATTCCAAATGAAAAATAACAGAGTCGGATCCCTGGGGGGGGGGGGGGGCGCGGTAGTAGTATTGTGATCGTGATTTAGAGAGAATATAAGTTAAAAAAAATACGGTAACTTTTACAACTCTTACAAATGCACACCGTCTGTTATAGACGCAAACCAAATGTATGTGTGTACTGTATAATATTAACAAAAGGAGCAGCTCACTACTGAAAACGGCAAATATAGGAGTGAGTGGGGATCGAACCAGGGCTCTTGCTTACAAGTCAGCAAATCTTACCTCTATGCCACTTAAACTGTTGTCTATTCCTTGAATCTTTTGTGAAAGTGTTTACTTGATCTTTGGACTTCAGGCTTCATACATTATATAGTTTATGCCTACATTTTGTCATTTACTACTAAAATATGAAAAACGTTTCTGTTTTAAAAATGTGTTTACACAGATTACTGTAGAAACGGAACACACATGAAATGTGTGTGTTCCAATTAGCGACCTATTATTTCCACTCTAAAACTCCAGCACTTCAGTCACTCCCAGATAATCAAACAAGACATGAGCTGGGAAAAGTTAGTGAACGTTCTGCGGTGGTGGGGAATGGAATAGCCGGCTGCTTGCTGCTCGTCTTAATCGGCACATTTAGAAAACAAAAGAGAGGTGAGAACGGTTTTAAGGTGGGCAGGATCTACGAGTTTTTTCGTAGACTCTGGTAATTCTAGTGTTAAATCAAGACACCATTACTACGAACAGAGTGAAAGCTAATAAGATTTTAGCTCAACAAATCCACAAGCAGGAAGCTCACAATGCAATTCCAACAATTACCAACACAAACTGAGACAAAATCATTGATGATCAATAAATAATGCACACATTTAGAGACCACTAAAAGTCCTTATATTCTACTGAGCTTAAAGAAGACAAGACACAACCTAATGCATTTCTGGATGCATTACAGAGATGACAACTAGATACTCTCAGCGCAGATAAACCTCTGGCACTATCAGAATTGCTAGATGTTATAAATTCACTTCAGAGTGGAAAAACAGCAGGCCCTGCCAAATTTTATAAAAAACTAGCAAAATACCCACGCTTCGCAGCGGAGAAGTAGTGTGTTAAAGAGGTTATGAAAAAGAAAAGGAAACATTTTAAAAATAACGTAACATGATTGTCAATGTAATTGTGTTGTCGTTGTTATGAGTGTTGCTGTCTTTTTTTTATATATATATATATATATATATATATATATATATATAT
>NC_041411.2:51876240-51971240 GCF_900747795.2 Erpetoichthys calabaricus
CTTCATCTCGTCTTTTGTTGTGGGTTTCCACTTTGAAAAACGAGAATGCGATGCAAACACAGCCCGCGATTCAAAAAAATTCTCAGCCTACCTGTTTGTCTCGTCTGACAGTAGCTGAAAAGCAACATCAGGAGAGAGCAGCCTGAAGTATAGCAGCTGGTGATCTGTCGTGTCCAACAGCAAGCCATGCCGTCTTGTAAACTCCGTTAGCCAGATCGGCTCTCAACGGATCAATGTCTGTGTATTTATCCCATGCAAACCTTGCCGTAGATGCATCAGCTGCGCGAAGGCACTAAACTGGCAGCAGATCCGCTGCCGCGGCATCGGCTGGTGTCTGATCAGCTGATGCCGGCTTCTCACTCTCTTGCTCGATCTCCTGATCACTGCCAATAAAATCCGATTCTGAAAAATCAAGAGTCCGACTCCACGATAATGCACAAAACATCGTCTGCCAAGTGTTTTCTTTTCTGCACTTGCTTCGCTCCCCTTTCACATGTCGATGCCATCTTGCCATTGTTTACATTTCGCAACTCACGCACACGCAAGGTTTAGTTGCCGAGTCAACGAGTCTAGCATTCCTCCAAGCACAGAGGGAATGCCTGTGACGTGACAGTGAGATTTGTCACCATTAACAGCTGATTGTCGCCCTCTATCCCTGGATGTCGACTTTCGTCGACATTCGCCTTCAACCCCTCCTGTCAACAAAAGTCGACATCCGCCCTAAAAGAGTTAAGCCTACCTAATATCCTTCATAATGGTTGCCATGTTCCCATATGCCCTATGATTCACATTGGAGTTATTAGTCTTATACCCCCCTTATGCTGTTTTTTCCTATGTAGCTTCTGTTTCAACTCTTTATTAACCTACTGCAGTTTTTATTAAATTTCCGATTAATTCCAAATTTAGGTATGTGTCCTGCGTTACTTGTAAAACAATTTTAAATCAGTTGAAGATTCTTAAAAAAAATGTATTTTAAGGGAATTCATTTTTCTTGTTACTGTACAATAATCCTACATAATTTAATTTTGGTAGTAAAAAATGAACAAGTAAGTTAAAACTTTAATATAGAAAAACAGGTTTCCTGCATCTGGTTATGCAAGAGCTTAGTGTAAAAGTTATATTTAAAGAGATAGAAGGGAAAAAAAAAAATTATATCTATATACATATCTCTATATATCTATATACAGTAATCCCTCCTCCATCATGGGGGTTGCGTTCCAGAGCCACCCGCGAAATAAAAAAATCTGCGAAGTAGAAACCATATGTTTATATGGTTATTTTTATATTGTCATGCTTGGGTCACAGATTTGCGCAGAAACACAGGAGGTTGTAGAGAGACAGGAACGTTATTCAAACACTGCAAACAAACATTTGTCTCTTTTTCAAAAGTTTAAACTGTGCTCCATGACAAGACAGAGATGACAGTTCTGTCTCACAATTAAAAGAATGCAAACATATCTTCCTCTTCAAAGGAGTGTGCGTCAGGAGCAGATGTCAGAGAGATAGAGAAAAGCAAACAAATCAATAGGGCTGTTTGGCTTTTAAGTATGCGAAGCACCGCGGCACAAAGCTGTTGAAGGCGGCAGCTCACACCCCCTCTGTCAGGAGCAGAGAGAGAGAGAGAAAAACAAAGAAGCACAAATCAATACGTGCCCTTCGAGCTTTTAAGTATGAGAAGCACCGTGCAGCATGTCGCTTCAGGAAGTAGCTGCACAGAAGGTAGCAACGTGAAGATAATCTTTCAGCATTTTTAGACGAGCGTCCGTATTGTCTAGGTTTGCGAACAGCCCCCCTACGTCAGGATCAGAGAAAGTCAGCGCAAGAGAGAGGGAGAAAAGTAAGTTGGGTAGCTTCTCAGCCATCTGCCAATAGCGTCCCTTGTATGAAATCAATTGGGCAAACCAACTGAGGAAGCATGTACCAGAAATTAAAAAGACCCATTGTCCGCAGAAATCCGCAAACCAGCAAAAAATCCGCGATATATATTTAAATATGCTTACATATAAAATCCGCGATGGAGTGAAGCCGCGAAAGGCGAAGCGCGATATAGCGAGGGATTACTGTATATCTCATATATATATCTATATATATATATATATATATATCAGAATCAGCTGATCCAGTAACATGTTATCAGTGACCGGTATCAGGAAAAAAAAAACAAAAAAAAACCACACTTTGATCAATGTCCCTAGAGAATACTTTCACTGTAATGAGAAACAAATTGGGACTACTGGTTGGTTACAGTATATTGATGTTCAGTTTTGAATCAGATGTACCCATTAAAAGTAAAAAAGTGAGCACAGCATGCAGTGTAAAGATGCATGAAGAGAACTTAATTTTAATTTAAAAAAAAAAAAAAATTACAAAAGTGCAGAACTTCATATGCTGGTAAAATCCTGTTCTAGTGAATACCACAGTGACAAAATTTTCAGAACAATACACTTTTTGTTGGCCTGAACACATTTTTTATACAGCATCATGTTTAACGGATTTTGTTTTAACAAAATGTAAATTTCAATACAATGAATGTTTTCTCAACCAAAAATGGCCACTGGAGATAATATATGTGATACAAAAAATAAACTCTGCAACAGGCTCTTTCTTGTTCCACCAAAAGAAAGTGACAGTCTGTTGCGAAATTTCTGGTCCTGTTTAAACTCTGACAGTGTACTCGAGGCTTTTCAAATTTTTCTTTGCGATGAACAAAAAAAGGTGACAGTGTCAGTTTATGCTGAAAGAAAAATAATCCTGGAAAAGTTGATTTTGAAATTAAGAAAAATGATGCTGTAAAAGCATTCGGAATCTCACCTTCAACACTGTCAAATTTTCAAGGATCGAAAAAAAATAGACAAAGTTAAGACCAGGTACTAAGACCGGAACAAAAAAAAAAAATTAGTGCATCTGAATTTCCATTAAAAAAATAAAGTTACATCTAATTTTTATCCTGTACTCATACCTGTATTTCTGTTTACAGAGGGGACTGGGCAGTCTCGTGGCCTGGCACCCCTACAGATTTTTTTTTTTTTTCCAGCTTTCTGGAGTTTTTTTTTTTTTTTTCTGTCCACCCTGGCCATCGGACCTTACTCCTTTTCTATGTTAACTAATGTTGTCTTATTTTAATTTATTTTGTCTTTTATTTTTCTTTTCTTCATTATGTAAAGCATTTTGAGCTACTTTTTGTATGAAAATGTGCTATATAAATAAATGTTGTTGTTGTTTAAAAAAAAAAAAAAAGATTACATTTAACATCTCATTTTCAAATTTTTTTATTTATTTATTTATTTTATTTTTTTTTTAAACACAGTTATTGTCAAGGTTGGGTCATACAGTTAGTTGCACGAGAGACAGAAAGGTGAACCCAGGTTTCCAAGGACAATACAGGTACTTTATTACTGTATAGAAAAATCAGGTACAGTCTCAAGCCTTCATTCAAAATAGGAGCTGTTACCTTAGCACTCAAGCACACAACATGTGCTGCTGTCGTTAGTGACGGTGAATCGCCAGCAACCCTGGTCACAACAATATACACATTCCCCCCCCCCTTTTTTTTTTTTTTTTTTTTTTTTTTTTTTAAATAAAATATTTTTATGGTCCCATGATTTTTGTTACAATGGGATTCCACCTGTACTGATAATGCCAATTAATCAAAATGATTGGTAATAAGATTAACACAATTATAAGGTGGTCTTACTCAGATTATGCCATGCTTATAAATAATAAATTTTTTCAGGAAATACAAGCCTGCACATTGTTTACAGATGATTTTGATCACATTTCTTTCAGAGAAAAATTTTTTTTTTTTTTGATGTGTTGCTGTATCCAAGGTTTAATTCACACTAAGCTAAATTTGAAAACCTATCTTTATTCATTTTCTTCATCCATTAACACAGACAGTATTTTGACCACTGATAACTAATCATTTACAAGCACTCTACAAGGTGTGTAAATCTGAAAATTAACTCCCAGATCTATCATACCTGAAGCTGTCCCGAGTGTTGCCGTCACCAAGTTCCCTCTTTTAGGACAGGCATATTTCTGAATTGTCCTTAGTCTTTTGAGAGAAATCCAACACATTTGCAGCGTGCAACCATCTTAGGAGCACATCTCCAGACAGCATATATCTAAGGATCACAGAGGCAAAGAAGGTTCGCCACTACAAAGGCCATCAACCCATAAATAAAAAGTCTATAAATTTGTAAAGCACAATATCTTGACTAAGTGAAAACAAACTGCTTACATTAAACATACTAATGCTCGAATGCTGGGTAAAATTGTTCTACGGATTATTTGCTTCATTCACATTTCACTGTCAGTACAGAGGTGCACCATATTACCAGTAACTACACAAATCTAAGCCCATCTGTAATGACAGCTCATCTGTAATCATAGCTCACTGGCTCCTTAACTTAGTCTCTCATGGAAATACATGTAGAGAAAAGCCAAGCAAAATGACACCTTTTATTGGCTAACTAAAAACATTACAATATGCAAGCTAGTGCTGGACGGTATACCGGTTCATACCGAAAACCGTTTTTAATTTTTTTTATGATATGGATTTTTCTTTTACCGCAACACCGGTTTAAATTGCCTAAATGACGTTCGGAGCGTGGCACAGTGGGAAACTGTTCAAGTGGGGACCTTTTTCACTGCTACACCGCTAAACACAGATTTGTTGCACTAGGGCTCTTTTTCACTGCTACACCACCAAATAGTGGGCTGTAGCATAGGTATGCCGCGCGGTGAAAATGGACAGAGAGCCGAAGTGCCTTGAGATGCTTTAGTTTTAAAAGGTCAGATGTGTAAATACTGTTTCTATACTACTGGATAATACTGCAAGCCAAGTTGTACTTGTTTTATTTGTTTTCAATACAGTGTAATGTACCTGGGTACTGTGTAATAGTGTGACAACATTTTGACTTTATTCTCGACATTTCCACTTTAATCTTGACGCTTATGACGAGAATAAAGTCGACATGTTGACTTTCTCGTAATTTGTCATTAAAGTAGAACATCATGAACTAAACTTCATCATAAATGAATATTTAATTTACTAGATTTTCTCAAACCCCGTCATAAGTTATATAGCACATTAAATGCTTTGTGTTAAGTGATCCGTTCAGAGATGGGCGCAACTCTGAATGGATGGCATAATTAAACATGTATAACGAAGATATTTTTAAAGTTCTGAACACTCCGTGGGCTAAGTTTATAACTAGTTTTAATTCCACAAAGACGTTTATCGTGTGGTGATTGGTTATGTGGTGAAAGAAAAAGGAAGGATAGGAACTGGGGTTTTGGTAGCCTACGTCGGATAGAGACAGCATGCATGCAATAAAGATAGCCCGCTCAGAAGAACATGCATTGAATTCTGTGTTCGTGTCTCCGACCAGCAGATCACAAACCCAACATTTACACAATATTTAAGTTAAACCTGTGCGACAGCTATTCATACATCCAGTTTTTTGGAGCCTCGTCACACCTGCCATAAAGTTCTCTACACTGAACATACACCTGGGGACCCCTTACTGCGAGGGAGCAGCACTACCGCCTCACTACCGTGCATGTGTAATACCGGCTTTAATGCATTTCATCATAAAAATGATAAGTATTTATCTTAGCATTCTAAATTTTCAGAAAGCAGGAATATCATGAAGTGAATGGATTCTGTATGGTGATCGCTGTCTTCTCTTAGTGCGGAGGAAGTCAGTTTAAGAAGCGTAGTGATTAACCACTGGGTCGAGGAACGTAACACAAAGCATTTAATGTGCTGCATTAATTTATGACGGGGTAAATTAAATAATTGATTAAACACTGATTTTAGGAAGTTTAGTTTACGACATTCTACTTTAATTATGAAGTAAACTATGAGAATAAAGTGGAAATGTCGACTTTAATCTCGACATAAACGGCGTTCTCGACATATAGTTTGTTTTTTTCTTCCCAGTATAGCTTAGCTTGAAGCAAGGTCCATATTAATGCAGTTTGCCTAAATGATGGTTCAGTTGGTAAAGATGTCAAAACCAAGTTGCACTTGTATTTTATTTTAATTTGGTGAATGCTGTGTAATGCACCTGGGCTTGAAGTCTTGAAGTAATAGTGCAACTATCAGTAATAATACTATTTATTTTATTGTTATTATTTATTAGTTTAAATATTATGCAGTTTAATGATGATAAAGTTGTTTAAAAAGTCACTTTAACGTGTCAGTGGACAGAGATTGTTAACATTAACAGAAAGTGTAGTTGGTTTACAAAAAATATTTACTATTTATTCCTTTTCTAAGACATATTCGGTGCAATACAATTTTTGACAAGCACTTCTGGATATTTTACTAAGTCTAAATGCCTCTTTGTATGGTTGAAAATATGTTGTCAAAATTAGTTTGTTTTTGCAGAATTTGTTCAATAAAAAGGTTCTATATTTTGACTGCATCTGTCATGCAATGTGATACCTTCTCCATTAGTGCCACCCCCTTGAAAACTATCACTTTATGGGGCAATGCAAAACTGTATTAATACTTGTGTGCACATTAAAATGTTTTTTTTTTTGTACAATGTACAATACTCGACAGTGGAATAGGTTATTCTTAGCCAGTAATTGCAGTGGAAAATGTGGTTAACATCCACTCATGCATGGGGAAAAAAATACCGTCGAATACCGTGAAACCGGGATAATTTAGAAAAATACCGTGATATAGAATTTTGGTCATACCGGCCACCTCAAATGCAAGCTTTCGAGGCAACTCAGGCCCCTTCTTCAGGCAAGATGTAATCAAAAAACTCCCACCTTGCCTGAAGATGGGGCCCGAGTTGCCTCGAAAGCTTGCATATTGTAATCATTTTAGTTAGCCAATAAAAGGTGTCATTTTGCTTGGCTTTTCTCTACATTCATAATGGCTAACACGGTACAACACCCTAGTACTATGGAAATACATGGGACTGTTAGTCTCCGTCAATAATCTGCTTTATTTACTTTACCTTATTTAATAAATACACTGCAGCTGGCTAACAGATGGACCATCAAACATTTACATGCACTTCCTTTGTTAGTAAGAGGAAGGTAAATAAATCCTGCTTCCAATTATTAATAACAAGAGAAGTGAAGAAGATGAGAGGAATGAGGTTTGAAGTGCTCTCTTTAATATGTTATGCAGTGTTCCCCCCAGATTTTTTTTAGTTGGCCGTTTGAAGGATATCTGGGTGGGTTAAAAAAAGGAATCAATTGGTATATTTGTTAGTAGTCTAGGCTTTGCCATTAAATTACACTGAAGACTGCTACAAAACTAACCCTGACCTCTTTCAGTTGACATATCTGGTGTACACATTCATTAGTTTTAAAAACAAAATGGCTGTACTTTCATCACAAAGACCCTTAAAATAATCCTCCATATTAAATACTTCTGAAGCTGAAATATCAAGCCATACTTGCATTATCCTGAGATACAAAATGCAATTTTACCAAAGTTAGAATGTTTTAAGAAGAAACAACATATACCCTTACAACACTAATTGAAAAGTTGCTTGAATACGGCATGTGGTTACTAATTTTTTCTAACCTATACATAGTTATTATAGTTCCAATACGCACATTTCCTTGCATTTTACTCAAAACTTGTAGCGGGGCTACATAGTAGTAATAGTCCGAGTGCGTCTTGTTTCCATCGTCCCGTTTGCTGTTTATGTGTGTGTCAGTGAATGTCGTCCCATAAACGGGAGCGGATGATGGAAAGAAACCGCAGCCCCAAATTGATTGATAGTTAACAGGTGTTTTCCAATTACATCCGGCACAGGACTATTTAAGCAATCAGGAGGAAACTAGGAGGAGAGAGGAAAGAAGGAGACCATTTATTCACGACCATGAACCATCTGTACCTGCTGTTCCACATCGCGTATTTGCATCCAGTTTGTTTTTATTTCGCCGGACTGAGTTCCATCCCTCATCACCAGAGACCCCGGGGTCAGATCATCATCCACCACGCGCCGAGGAATCACTGTGAGGTTGCTCAATTTACCGGGAAATACAAACACTCCACCTATCTGTTAACCAGTCATCTGCATTCAGGAAAATTGTATACTCGGACTCAAGTTCATGACCATTCATTTCCGTATATCATTCATTGTTGTTATTCGTTGTTTGTTATATGTTACAGGGGCAAGGGAGGGTTTGTTGTATTTATATATGGTGGTGTCACAATGTTGCTGTGGTGGAGGGATATTTACTGTATATATATTTTTTCTATTTATTTATTTTGCATTTTTTTCTTGTTATTTCATTTAATACAATTAATCGTCTATGTTTACATATCTGCTTTTCTTTTGTGCTTATATTTACACTGTCGATTATGGGGAAAAGTTTATTTGTTAGAGGTACGGCTTGATATTTAGATTCAACACCCAGTTATTTATCCAGGCCACAGGTCTTCGAGGTGTAGCTGCTGGCTGGGTAAGGGGTTGGCCATTACAAACTGAAATTCATTCTTCAATTTACCTCATGCCAGTTTATTCTAGGACACATTTTCCTCTATAATTGAGTGAAAATCAATATGCATTTTAGTTTGAAAAAGAAAGCTTGGTTGATCATGAACAAAGTCTTGTGCATAGCACATTTTCCCAAATCACTTCCTTGTTTGGTATTCACCTCGAAGTATTTCATACACATAGGATATATCATTCCATTACCTTGGTGTATGGTGTACAAACTAGTAACAGATAAACAGTGAGGTGTAATTAAATATCTGCTTAGTGTTAATCCAGTTATTTACTAAAGACGTTTTGAAACGGTGTGATCTGGTGGTGCAGAGGCAAGTGGTCACCCAGGAGCTTGGAGTGGGAATGGAAAAAATGGATGGATGTTACTTCACGAAGGGCTAAATGTATTTTCTTTAAGAAGAATCACTAAAACATTTTAGTATTCAGTGTTGAAACAGGTAATAGTGCAAACTTCAAAACACCCAATAATTTCAATCAATCAAGAATTGCTCAGATACATGCTATTATACAGTTCTGTGAGGAAGAGCTTTGAGCCAACACATTCACAATTTGTTAAAACATGCATACTACAACTTTAGCCTGATTAAAACTAAAAGTATACCTATAACTTGCAGGTGTTTTCTAAACTGCTTGCTGCTAAAATGCTTAGGTATGTAGGGTCATTGAAAATAATGGAAAATAACTTTTCTAGAAAAATGCTTAGGTGTGAATAGGCCCTAAGCAACATTTGGGCATGTTATGTACAGTATATATACACTGTATTTGTAAATTTCAGTTATGTTCGACAAGTGTCCTTTGTTTGCTCTTCTGTAAAATGTTTAAAAATTTTTGAATACAGGACCCTTGACCAACGAATGAGGGGAGATGGAGGCCTTTAATTCAAAAAGTACTAGTTTCCTTTTTAAGATGTATGCTGACTTTTGCGGAAATACATATTTTACAATATTTTAGCCGTAAGGCATAGTACATGGGGTAATTAACATATTTTAAAAAATCATTTTTGGGTAGAGTACTCTTAAGAATCACATCAACAGTAAAGGCATGAGTGGTTCTTTATTTTTGCATAAACGATTATTACGTAAAATGTATGCAAACATTAATGGGGTGAAATTGTCTTACAAAAAAATGTTATAGCGCTTAAATTCTATGGCTGTACATCTGATTTGTCCAAAACATGTCTTCTGCCAGCTTCTGACATGAGAATCAGAAAAAATCCTTTAGTTACAAAAACTGATATCCAGATTGAGTTTAACATTAATTCAAACCATTAGAACATGACAACATGAAAACTGCTTTTCAAGAAAAAAGTATCACCTATGATCTGTTATGAAAACTATTTGCATAAACACTTTTCTAACAAATACAACCTACTGTATGTGCCATTCCTAAGGTTTTTGAGTTTACTTAAACTCGAGTCCATAGTACTTTTAACAATTCAAAAATGACATCAAAAATTGAACTCTAAAGGACATTATAGGACTTTAATTTTAATTATGCTGCTGTCAACTTTCTAAAGTTATACTCCATTCCTGCACAGAACCAGCTTTATCATGCTAAATATCCCAAGTCTCCCGAGCTACCATAGAGTGCATTTTTCTAATGTAGCCAGTACACAGAGATAACAGAAACCTTTTATAACAGTTTTATAAAGGATGCAATGATCATTACCTTTTCCACACCTCTGAGAAATTTGTCCGTCCCTGCATAATTTTTCTTAGGGTCAGTCAGCAACTCACACAGCCTCTGAATGGTAAAAGGAATACTGTTGGGGTCAAAAGAAAAGTGTAATTTTAATATTGTTTGAATGTAAAAATCAAAATTTAATCTAAATCAAGTTTGCACTGTCAAATGATTTTCTTCATATTAAATATTCCTAACAATATCATAGCGGTTCCTGAGCAGCAAACGTTAAACATACAAAAGTTCATTACTTGCACACACACTACACAATGCATAAGGGAGTCAAATAAGGCGTAGGTTCCCATATTGACTTCCTTGCTGAGATTTTTTCTTTTTCAAGGACAATAAGAGTATCGTAATTTAGTGCAATTATTCACAAGAGCTCAGTATCACCTAGTCTAATTAAAAACATCTTAACAGGTCAAGAGACATATTAACATAGGACCCCTTATTTGATAGCAGCTTCACAATTCTTGCATCCATTGAACTTGTGAGTTTTGGGAGAGTTTCTGCTTGAATTTCTTTGCAGGATGTCAGAATAGCATCCCAGAGCTGCCGTTTGGATGTAAACTGCCTCCCACCCTCACAGATCTTTTGCTTGAGGATGCTCCAAAGGTTCTCAATAGGACTGAGGTCAGGGGAGGATGGGGGCCACACCATGAGTTTCTCTCCTTTTATGCCGATAGCAGCCAATGATGCAGAGGTATTCCTTGCAACATGAGATGGTGCATTGTCATGCATGAAGAAGATTGTGTTCTGACGGTTCTTCTTTTTGTACCATGGAAGAAAGTGGTCAGTTAGAAACTCCACATACTTTTCAGAGGTCATTTTCACACCTTCAGGGAGCCTAAAGGGGCTGACCAGCTCTCTCCCGATGATTCTGGCCCAAAACATGACTCCACCATCTCCTTGCTGACGCTGCAGCCTTGTTGGGACATGGTAGCTGTCCACCAACCATCCACCACTCCATCTGGACCATCCAGGGTTGCACAGCACTCATCTGTAAACAAGACTATTTGAAAATTAGTCTTCATGTAGTTCTGGGCCCACTGCAGCCGTTTCTGCTTGTGAGCATTGGTTAGGGGTGGCCGAATAGAAGGTTTATGCATAACTGCAATCCTCTGGAGGATCCTGCTCCTTGACGTTCGCGTGAATCCAGAGGCACCAGCAGCTTCAAATACCTGTTTGCTGCTTTGTAATGGCATTTTAGCAGCTGCTCTCTTAATCCAATGTATTTGTCTGGCAGAAACCTTACTCATTTTGCCTTTATCTGCACGAACCCGTGTGTGCTCTGAGTCAGCCACAAATCTTTTAACAGTACGATGATCACGCTTAAGTTTTTGTGAAATATCTAAGGTTTTCATACCTTGTCCAAGGCATTCAACTATTTCATGCTTTTCGGCAGCAGAGAGATCTTTTTCTTACCCATATTGCTTGAAAATGGTGGTGTGCTTAATAATATGGAACAGCCTTCTTTAGTAGTTTTTCCTTTAATTGGGCTCACCTAGCAAACTAATTATCACAGATGTCCAAGATTGATTTCAGTGATCAAAAGAGCCCGGAGACACAATACCATCCATGAGTTTAATTGAAAACAAATTATTTAATCTTTATGACACTAAATACAATTTGCATAATAATTTGATACACACATACAGGTACATACTACATGTTGTCATACCTTAATAACCTTTATGGCACAACAACAATTCAATACGTTTATTGTCACTACAGTATTTGGAGTTAATAATCTTCCTGTGGGAAAAGGCTGACTCGCATAAATAAGTAGAGCTGAATAATGCAGTCAAACAGGTAGCACATTTCCTTATGTTTGGGTACTTTTCCTCTGTGAGTAAGTTCCAAAACTGTCCACGAGCCCCATACTTCGGCTGAATGTCATCCTGTAGTGTCAAAATCTCATCCTCCACTGTAGAGGAGTTTTAGGTGAAACAGTGTTGCAATTTTTGATGCGAGCCAATCACCCCCAACATCTTGCCTAAATGGAGAGCACTTAAATGTAGCAACTGGCTCAAGTAAAGCCGAGTCTTGAAACCGTGCTCTGTGTAGCGTATGCTGTCAAGTTGCGCACACGCCTTCCATTGAGTCTCCAGCTCTGACATGAGGTTTTGGATATTCCCCAAATCAAGGCGCTTTGCAATAGTAATGATAGATTGACAGATCAGACAAACGCACGTCGATTGTGACATTGTGGGGGGGGGGATCCTTTTCCAATTCCACATCCAGCCCACACCCTCCCCCCACAAACATATTATATATATATATATTATATATATATATATATATATATATATATATATATATATATATATATATATATATATATATACACCATACCATTTTTATTTGTTAAGCGCTTAAAAACACAGCATTACAACTGACCGAAGCGCTGTACAGTTAAAACAAGCAAGACTAAAAGCAAAATATTAAAAACAAACATTAAGAGAGAATTAAAACAGAGACACTAAAAAACAGGTCAGGGGACCCAATAAAACAGAGAAATAGCAAAAAGCAAGTGGAAATAAGACAGGTTAAGAATTAAAAGCCAATGTGAAGAAGTGAGTTTTTAGGTTTGATTTGAATGTGGCGACTGAAGCGGCTTGCCTAACCACTAAAGGTAAGGAGTTCCAGAGCCTAGGTGCACAGACAGAAAAAGCCCTTTCACCACGAGCTTTAAAATGTGCCTTGGGAACGGTTAGGAGCAGCTGATCTGCGGATCTAAGAACACGAGGGGGATTGTGACGATGGAGCAAGACACTCAAGTAGGCAGGGGCTAGACCATTTAGTGCCTTATAGGTTAAGAGGAGTATCTTAAAATCAATTCTGAAGCTAACCGGCTTATTTATATATATATATATATATATATATATATATATATATATATATATATATATATATATATATATATATATATATATATATATATATATATATATATATATATATATATATATGACAGCAACACTCATAACAATGACAACACAATTACATTGACAATCATGTTACGTTATTTTTAAAATGTTTCCTTTACTTTTTCATAACCTCTTTAAACACACTACTTCTCCGCTGCGAAGTGCGGGTATTTTGCTATTTATCTTATATAATATATAAATATATAATATATATATATATATATATATATATATATATATATATATATATTATATAAATATATATATATTGCAATAGTTTACTGTCAAATAAATGCAAAGAGTACACGACACGTGTTTCGCCCTCATTCTGGGCTCATCAGGTGTACACACTCCACTGCACTCCCTCTCGGGAATCGAACCTCGGACGTCAGCGTCAGAGGCGATGCCCCTAACGTTGCGCCACGGCGTGTGGTTCGTTTATTTGACAGCATGTAGATCGGGGTAATTACATTCACGGCATTCGAAGTCTGTGTCACAATCTGTTAGTGTGGGTGGTTACCTACCAGGTAACCACAAGGCGAAACACGTGTCGTGTACTCTTTGCATTTATTTGACAGTAAACTATTGCAACCATTCTATGATCTGCTCTTCACAAACTGAGGGCACCGTGGCGGATGTTAGCAGATTGCTGGCCAACCACAAAGCGTTATAAAATTATATATATATATATATATATATATATATATATATATATATATATATAAAGGAGAGTTGGGATCCGAGAGACTGTGTTTGTGGAGGGATGGAGAGTTAAGGCGGGTGTTGGAGTCACGTGATCATCTCCCCTCCCATTCACCTCATTTCATTCACTTCATTTCGCTTCGCGCTGAGCTCCGCAGCTGGCGCGGTCTTGCTGTTCTTGATTTGCTTTTCACATGGCCAAGTATATGTTGCATGCTCAAGAGTAAGCTCAGCGCACAACTTGGTCATATTACAACCGGAGGGGCGAACTAACAACATGGTATACAAAGAGATCCTTAACAAATAATTATTGGTATAATTTCCCTCAGTTTATTATTTAAAATTTTAAAGCAGTACCCTGGTTAAGATCTCTTCTTAGGCTTCTAATAATTTTTTTTTTGGTGTTGTCAGCCTATATTTTGGGGTTGGGGAAAAAAGAAAAATCCAACCTTTAACTGAAGTACATTTATTTCATTGGTGAAAAAATCCCACATTAATAAATTTTTTTTACATGAAATCATGTGTGCCACAATTATTGGCACCCCTGTTGTTACTATTTCGTACAGCACCCTTTTGCCAACAAGACAGCACTTAATCTTCTCTTATAACATTTCACAAGTTTGGAGAATACAGAGAGATTTTTGACCATTCCTCTTTGCACAATCTTTCTAGATTGCAGCCGGAGATGGCCATAGGAGGAGCCCGATTGTGTCTGCTGAGCCATTGTTATGTAGATTTTGCCATATGTTTAGTCATTATCCTGCTGGAAGACCCAATGACGACCCATCTTCAGCTTTCTGGCAGAGGCCACCAGATTTTGATGTAAAATGTCCTGGTATTTCAAGAAGTTAATGATGCCATGCACCCTAACAAGGCTCCCAGGGCCCCAGTACCGCTTAGCAAACTCCAGACGTTCATGTTTATGATTGTAGGTGAGAAAACGCTTTTCCTTGCATGCCTCACAAACAGCTTGTTGGCATGGAGACAGCGTCTTATGGTTGTCATGGAGACTGTGACCCCAAGATACCACTCTTTGGTGCAGTTCTCGAACAGTGAGCTTTGGAGAAGTTTTTTTTTTTTTTTTTACTTCTCTTACCATTCTCCTCACTGTGCATGCTGGCAAGATAAACTTGGGTCCTCGTCCAGCCTTGTTCGTCACGGTTCCCGTTGTTTTACACTTCATTATTCCTCTGACTGTAGATACAGGCAGGTTTAGGCGAGTAGCTATTTTCTTGTAGCCATTACCTGACTTATGAAGGTTGACACAGACATCTGCCTTACTTGAACGGCATGTTCTCTGGCCTTTCCCATGTTGAAGAGTGGCTAAGAGCAATAGGACTGACACATCATATTTATACCCCAGGGACACAGGAAGTCATTAATTACTATTAAAATTTCCAATTTACTCTGATCAACTTTAAAAACTAGAAATTACAAAAACGCTTCAATTACATTTATTTTATAGGAATTTACGGGTCATGAAAAAAAAAAAAAAAAATTCTTAAATGAAATACTTCAATTAAAAGGTTGGATTTTTCTTTTTGTGTTGTGAGCCGATATTTGGGTGGAGGGGGTGCCAATTATTGTGGAGGGTGCTATATTTATCTCACACAATAGGGGGTCCGCCCCCCGCTCGCTACATTAGCCCACCCCCGGGTTTGGTTAACTGGATATACAATTTAAAGAGATTGTTATTTTCATGGGAATTGTTACATACTCTCTCGATTCTAGATTATTGTAGACTGATATTTTGCCTGTAGTGGTTGTGGATTTCACTTAAACCAAAACGACAAATCTTTTAATTCTCGTAGATATGCCTCTTTATTGGGAGGCAACACTACTTCTACCTGATGGCAACACATATTAGACGATCTACAAGTCTCCGACTTAAACTTAAAAACCTTACAATATCTACATACTTCTGACATATCACCTATGTCCATATATTCGATCTCTTTTTGCTGTTCAGTTATTTCACCAAGTAATAATTTCCGTTTGTGCAAATGTGATCTTTACTTTCTTTTTTTTGATACTTTCGAATTTTACTACTTTCATATTCTTTAACTTGCTCTGCGTATGTATCGCGCCAATGTTTAACGTCTTAATGAAGTCTTTGATTTCTGACCCCGATTGGACCTACGATGTTTTCAATTCCACTTGGTCCGCGGGCTGATTATTACTTTCCTTATTTATTTTCAGAATTTGAACATTATTCTTTATTGCCTTCTTTTCTCTCCAACACTTTTGGGTCTCTTTTCGACACAGTGCTCTTTCTTCTTCACTTTGTCATTGACGTGCCATCTAGAACATATAAAATTTTCAAGAGCTGAGAGCACAAGAAGTGTGTCTGCCAAATGCATTCCAACAACAGAGGTTAGATGTCTGTGATCTTGTTTTAAATTGATTGTTCTCGCGGGACATCAAAGTGTCTTTCAGAGAAGGTCCTGTCTCAACCCGTTTTTTTTATATTAGAGAGAGATACAAGCACACATATATACAGTACATGTATTATTCACCTATGACTGCAAAGCCCAATTGTCCATAGTCATTGTCAAATTGGTAAACTCTTAACCATTTAGCATTTAAATATGACTATCAGAGAAACCTTTGTAATTTTGTTAACACAGCTATAACATGTTATTCTGTTCAATAAAGCAAGACAATTGTCTTTCCTTTGGCTGCAAGGTACTGGCATTCCTAAAGTTCAAATTGGGGTTAAAAATAGCCAAAATGAAACAAATCTCAAAAAAAGACACTTTGACTGATGTTTTGGCAAAATGAAGGCTACTACGTGCAACAGATTACAAAGAGACTGAAGACTTCAAACAAAGTTGTCCACTACTGTCTTTAGAGAAGCAGAAGGCCAGATATGCAGCTGCACAATAGTTCTTAGTTGGACATTTCCTTAAAAGTATATGTCAAATACCTGTGTCATCTGCAAAAGTGAAATATTTAAAGGATAATTTTGGAGTTATTCCAAGTTCTCTCTTCACAGTTATGGTACAAGTTAAATTTTATCATGAAATTGTGTTCTAAAGTGAAGCATTTTATAACAGTTCAAAAGAAAAATTATATACATAACCGGTTCTTGTGTTTTAAACTGGAGATGACAAAAAAAAAAAAAAAAAAGAGGTGAAGTCTTCACTAACTCTTTCAGGGTTGATGTTGACTTTTGTCAAAATTCAGGGATAGAGGATAGTAATCAGCTGTAAAATGCAACAGAACACCCTTACATTTTAGTTCGACTCTCCTTGCTAGAAGGAAAGATACATAGCTTTGTTGATTTAACCTCGATTCCCTACACATGCATGAGTAGCAAAGAGCAAACAACCTCTAAAATGGCATCGACATCTGTCGAGAGACCAAAGCGAATGTACAAAGCAAAATACTCCATGGATGTTTTAAGTAATTTCGTTCAATAGGACTGACTTGTCGGACTCAGAGTTTGATGCAAGTGATCTGGAGATGGATATTGAAAACGAAAGTGAGATACCAGCATCATCTGATCGGTCCCCAGCTGATCGTGGTGCTGAGCACTTTCGTGCAGCTGATGTGCCTACAGCAGCGTTCACCTGGGAGGACCACCACTTACGATGACAAGAGGTACAAACCATATTGCGTCACATTGCGTCACATTGCGACCGCCATCGCCGGCCACCTGCTGTGTGAAGACAGCCCGGAAGCCAGCTCACTGTGCATTCCTGCTGACCATCGAGGTGCCCCCGCACAACCACTGCTGTCGGAGATGCCGAACATACGCCAACCGCAGCCATAGCATATAGCAACAGATGTTTTATGTTGATTCATGTGTGAAACCATTGCTTTGTTTGCTTTTCAGAAAACAGTTTTTTGGGAAAATATTTAGCCCTCAAAGAGTTAATAAAATATGCCTTTTGCTTTTCTGAGGTATCCTTATGATGAAAAGTAAACTGAATACATTTTATCATAGATTCACCTTACTATGTTCTTGAGTTAAGAATGTTTTCTTTTGGGTTGTTTGCAGCTTTCATGGGTGGAGTTTTACATATGCCACTTTCAACATTTCAGTGTGGATCTCATCCACTCCCAGGGCCTTGCTACAATAGAGTTGCTCAACTACCTAAGTGACCTCTCTCAGGAAAATGGGCATTGATCCCCTATCAGCTTCTGGCTTTGGCTCCTTCACAGAGGGCACATCCATCAGGTTCAGGACCTCCTAAAAATGTTTCTTCCACTGCCAGACTACATCCGCAGTTTGGGTCAGCACTTCACCACACTTGCTGAGAACAGCCTAGGTGAAGCCCTGCCTTCCCCTCTAAGTCACTCGACGGTTTACTAGAACCTCTCTGAGCTTGATCGATAGCAGCTTTCCATGGTCTCTCCGAACTCCTCCCATACCCAGGATTTTGCTTCCCTGACTGCCAGGGCCACAGCCCTTTTGGCCTGTTAGTACAAACTCTATTGCACTGGGAGTCTCCTGCGCTAACCAACCATACATGGAAGGCCTCATTCTTCAGCCTCATAGCATTTCTCATCTTCAGTGTCCACCACTGGGTCCTTGGATTGATACCTCCAGAGGCACTTATGGCCTCCAAGCCGCAGCTCTTTACAGCCACTTCCACAATGAAGGCTTTGAACAAGGCCCATTCAGACTCCACGGCCCCAGTCACTCCGGAGATGTGGGACAAGGTCCTTCAGAGAATGTACATGAAAATCTTTTGAAAGGCGGCCTGCCAGAGATGTTCCCAGCTCACGGTCACTATTCGCTTGGGCTTTCCAGGTCTAGCCAGGCACTACTTCTACCCTTTGACCCAATTTATCACCAGGTGGGGATCAGTTGACAGCTCTGCTCCTCTCTCTGCCAGAGTGTCCAGAACACACAGCCAGAAATCTGATGATCCGATTATAAAATTGATAATAGATCTTTGGCCTAAGGTTCTCTGGTACCAATAATACCTAAAAGCCACCTTATGTTTGAACATGGTGATTGTTATGGACAAATCTTGCCAAGCACACAAATCAACTAACAATAACTGCTCACATTTAGATTAGGGAGGCTTTTACTCCCATATCATCCTTTAGGGGTCTCATTTATAAAGCTTGCTTATGTATAATAAAAAACACACACACACACACACATATATATATATATATATATATATTTATGGCAACTGACCCATGCATACACAACATTTCAGAAAAAGTGGGAAATGACGACACCATTGATAAAGTAGAGAAATACACCCAAACCAGCTAAATGACTCAGCAAGCATTGCTATAATATTATTACATCACCAAGAAGGTACTACATACACAAAACACTGAACAGGCATGGTGTTTATGGAAAAACACCAAGGATAAAGCCACAGCTCTCCAAGAAAAACACTTCTACATGCCTGAAGTTTGCTGAAGACAATCTGACATAATGCCACTGGAAAATGTTTTGTGAACTTAAAGGATGAATTGTTCAGGAAGAATATATAGCTGAATGAATAGAGTACAAAGGCCACTGTAAACCAATAAAATCATCATCCCAACAGAGAAGTAGTATACTGACGGGAGCAAAATAATTTGCTGATACTTTGCTAACTGGGCATCAAGCCATCACTGAGGGAAAATGAATTCCCAAGTCCATCTCTGTATCCTACAGGATAATGTCAGGGTGGCTATCTACTAGCTGAAGCTTTTTATAGAAGTTGGGTAATACAGCAGGACAATAACCATAAACAAAAGTAAATCTACTACTTGTACACAATGACTTCAAGAAAATCTGCATTTTGGGGAGGCCCAGTCAGAGTCCAGACCCTAACCCAGAGATACTCTGGAATAACCATTATTACTTTTTTGCATTTTTCATATTTTTTTTTTTGGTTTATTACCTCAAGAGATAAATTTACAACAGGCTTCCTACGAATATAGCTGAGCTGAAGCAGTTATGTATGGAAGAATGGACCAAAATTCTTCCTGGATGTTGGGTATGTCTGATTCATAGCTACTGAAAGTGCTTGTTCGAGGCTATTGCTGCCAAATGAGTTCCAACCAAAAGAAATCAAAAAATTTTAAATTATGCATACAGTATAATATGTAGTGAAATGCTTAAGTTGCTCAACTCCAATGACTATATTCTTCTTAACGTTGCAAAATGGCAATAAAAATACATGACTTTATAAATATTCAAAAATCATTTCATAGAATTAGAAATATGAAGAATAACTAAATTAGTAACTTTAATAATTTAAGAGATTTAACAATAGGACATCATAATTCTAGATACTTTCCTTACTCAACATGTGGATAACATTTACTGACTGCACCACAGAAAAAGCAGTTGTTGGGATGTCTGGCATCACAGATAATTTTCTTTGCCCTGGTCTGAAATCATTTGATGTATATGTAATGGAAGCTAGGAGTGCACATCCAATGATGCATTTAGCTGACAGCACCACATTCTGCAAAGCTTTGCAGTGCTGCTATGTGCGCCACAGAACACAATGTATGATGCATGTGTTCAATAAATATATGAAAGATTGTAATTGTAGGTTACCAGCATAAACTTATTGTCTGTGTCTATACTTGGGACTTTGAAGTTCAGATCACGTTTTATGACCAATTACTGCAGAAAACTAGGAAATTCCAAAAAATTCACATACATTTTCTTATTACTACACTTCTCCAAAATGGTCAATCCCAATTTAATCGAACAAGTTGAGAGAAGACACAGTCTATGACCCAAACTAACTAATTTCCACAGTCATAGGACATAACGGTCTAGTATCAACATGGTGACGTACACAAGTGTAATACATTAAATCAGTAGTGAATGGTGTTTAAAGATACAAAAACATTTTTTTCTAAATTCTAAACAAATTTACTTGACAACTATACCACTGAATTTATCAGAATGCATTTAGTCAGCTCTGTTGAACTGGGATCAGACATGATTTTGTCCTGCATTACCACTGACAACTGGGACAGTACTGTAGCTGTGGTTTGACAGTTGCACAGAATGTGACTGAATTTCTTTAACCATGAGCCTGGTAAGTGCATTTAACCAGAGCTGGAAAAAACAAAGGCGTGGAGAAAAGCACAAGCCAAGACTAATATCAGCATGCTTATACGATGTAATTTTATATGATATCATAACAAAGAGAAATCCTATTAATTTTATTAAATGAACTTCCGTTATTCAGCTGAATACAGTCCCTTTTACTGTAATGCACTATACAGTAAAACTGTAAGGGGGACGGGTGTGTGTGTTTAACAGGTCCCTTCGAGAAATCTGATGTGACGCGATCAAAAGAGTGCAAGTGTAACACATCAGGAGGAGTAAAGGCATAGGAGGCACACCGACAGTCATTCTTAAAACTCTGAAGTTCAATGACAGGAAATCTAAAAGTGAAGTCAAGAGAAGTTCAGAGATACAGGATACAGAGGAAATACACTGAAAGTACACATACAACAAGAGATGCAGTATATTTTAAAATGTATTATATTACCTGTGTTTGACAGGTAAAGTGGCTAGTAGAACATAAAACAAATACTATTAGTAACAGCATAAAATACTGGTGTATTTGTCAAATAGTTACAGACATACGGTGGGGGAAATAAGTATTTGATCCCCTGCTGAATTCGTAAGTTAGCTCACTTACAATGAAATGAACAGTCTAATTTTTATGGTAGTTTCATTTTATTGGAGAGAGGCATAATATCAACCAAAAATCCAGAAAAAACACATTACATGAAAGTTATAAATTGATTTGCATGTCATTGAGTGAAATAAGTATTTGATCCCCTACGACCCAAGCAGAATTCTGGCTCCCACAGATTGGCTGTGTGTCTGATTACAATCAAATCAATCGCAGATCCTCCTGATTTCAACTTATTATGTGTATAAAACACACCTGTCCACAGAATCAATTTCTTCCATTCCAACCTCTCCACCACCATGAGCAAGACAAAAGAGCTTTCAAAGTATGTCGGACAAGATTGTAGACCTGCACAAGGCTGGAATGGGCTACAAGAGCATCAGCCAAGAAGCTTGGTGAGAAGGTGACAACTGCTGGTGCGATTATTCGTAAATTGAAGAAATATAAAAACGACCAATACCCTCCCTCTGTCTGGAGCTCCATGCAAGATCTTGCCTCATGGGGTGAGGATGATGTGATGTGAAAAAGTTAGTACCATTAAAATTTTGGAACTTTGGTACTGACTAGGCACTATCAGTGTCAATTCTTGTGACATCTCTATTCAGCACCGATTGTTCCACTTGCTTCATTTAAATTGAATGCAAAAAAAATCCATTGCAATTCAAAAAATAAAACTAAAAAGATAATTATGCATTATTTTTCTTTGAACCTACATTATACTATAAATCTTACACAAGGGAAAATAAAAACAAAAATCAGAATCACAGGAAAATGATTTCCAAAAATCAGAAAATGTAAACAATTAAATCTGAAGATGGGGAAAAAAAAAATTGAATCCGTAGGGCTCTACTTTTAGTAAGCCTTTTTACTGTTACATTGCAATTCATATAGGTGTAACATTTTAATGTGACAGGATACAGAAGACATACTAGTTATCAAATCCACCTGTCCAGAGCTTATCCTGGAAATACCAGTATGATGCAAAGCAAAAAGGAGAAATGTGCAGGAGTACAAACGAAGTGCATGTGTGTACTGTATAATATTAACAAAAAGAGCAGCTTACTACTGAAAACGGCAAATATAGGAGTGAGTGGGGATCGAACCAGGACTCTTGATTACACTTGGTTTGCGTCTGTACTTGTGCTGTTACTTAGAGAGTCAGATTGGGGGGAGGGGTGATGTTAGAGCACGTGAGCTTATTCAGTGCAGCAGGAACAACGCACATGTTGATCTTTTTTTTTTTCAGTACATGTGGCTTCCCGGTTATATATCTCTGCCTGTCTGTGTGTTATGGATCTTAAAAATAAGTTATAAGGACAGTTGTTCATGTTAACTGCAGTCTCAATTGTTAAAAAAATAATTTTAAAAGGAGCATCCCACATGAAAATGTAACGATCTCATTAACAGACGGTGCACACCAATTTATAAATTTTACGTCCGTTTGAGGTTAAAAAGAAAAAAAATATTAACACTTTATCCCCTGTGCGGAATCGAACTCAGGTCTGCGAGGCACGGCAAAGATGCTGCGCTCTAAGAAGCAAATCTTAGCACGCTACGCCACGGAAGCTGTCGAATCATCCTTGAAGCTTTTGTGAAAGTGTTTATTTGATCTTTGGAACTCAGGCTTTACACATTCTATAGTTTGACTACTACATTTTGTAACATTTATTACTAAAATATGAAAAAGTTTCTGTTTTAACAATGTGTTTACACAGATTACTGTAGAAACGGAACACACATGAAATGCGTGTGTTCCAAATAACGATCTATTATTTCCACTCTAAAACTCCACTTCACTCCCAGATAATCAATCAAGGCATGAGCTGGGAAAAGTTCGTGCACGTTCTAAGTCAGTGGGGGGGATGGAATAGCCGGCTGCTGGCAGCTTGTCTTTTATCAGCACATTTAGAGGACAAAGGATGCTGGCGGAGAGGTGTGAATGGATTTAAGAAGCAATTTAAGGTGGGCCGGATCTACAAGTTTTTTCATGGCTCTGGTAATTCTAGCGTTAAACATTAAAGCATAAACACCAAAAAAAAAAATAACCTTCTCTACCATTGTTTCATATCAAATGCAAATTACATGACTGTGCAAACAACTAATTTTTGATATTACTGTACAAAAACCTTAACTGTAATGATAATAGTACATTTTATTTATATAGTACCTTTGCCATGCTCGAAGTGCTTCACAAAAATTCACAAAGGACTGGGCATATACAACAGTGGACAAGTATCTGCATAAAATGCTAAAAGTTAAATGCAGGATATACAAAAGCACTGAAATACAAATACTGTATAAAAAAAAATCTGAACAGATAATCTGTGGTACACAAAAGTTTCTGGGCATCTGGATAGAGATGTTAAACTGAAAAGATGCTCAGCAAGTCAGGATAAGTTAAATGCCACCCTGCACAAAAGAGTTTTAAGTTTTTGGGGGTTTTTTTTTTTGAAAGAATTAATTTAATAAGCTGATCTCATTAATTTAGAGTGGTCATTCCAAAGTCTGGACACTATATAGCTAAAGGCTTGGTCACCCATAGAGCACAGGTTAGTAGGGGGCACAACAAGATTAACAGAATCAGTGGCCCTTAGTGGGCGGATACGAGCATAGTGATGGAGGAGGTTACCGATATAGTCAAGTGCAAGGAAATATAAGGCTTTATCGGTTATTAATTGAATTTTATACTCTATACCTGCAAGACACAGGAAGCAGAGAAGGCTGGGCAGAATGAGTGCTGTGCACTTGTTGTTGCAGGCTGTGTTAGGACTCTTGCAGCAGAGTTCTGAACCAAATGAATGTGAGATAAGGGGCATTGGCCAGTAGGGAGTTACAGTGGTCAATGCGGGATTGTAATAAAAACCTGGACAAGTTTCTCATCACAGTAAAACGAAGAGGAATGAGGGAACACAAGATATGCTACAAAAGGTGAAAGAAAGCCTAATATGATGACAGCATCATGAAGTGCGACTGAGAAGGAGCATATGTTCTTAAGATGAGTTTTAGTGACTACAGTAATCCCTCCTCCATCGCGGGGGTTGCGTTCCAGAGCCACCCGCGAAATAAGAAAATCCGCGAAGTAGAAACCATATGTTTATATGGTTATTTTTATATTGTCATGCTTGGGTCACAGATTTGCGCAGAAACACAGGAGGTTGTAGAGAGACAGGAATGTTATTCAAACACTGCAAACAAACATTTGTCTCTTTTTCCAAAAGTTTAAACTGTGCTCCATGACAAGACAGAGATGACAGTTCCGTCTCACAATTAAAAGAATGCAAACATATCTTCCTCTTCAAAGGAGTGCGTGTCAGGAGCAGTGACTGTCACAGAGATCGAGAGAAAAGCAAACAAATCAATAGGGCTGTTTGGCTTTTAAGTATGCGAAGCACCGTGGCACAAAGCTGTTGAAGGCGGCAGCTCACACCCCCTCCGTCAGGAGCAGACAAAGAGAGACAGAGAGAGAGAGAGAGAGAGAGAGAGAGAGAGAGACAGAGTTTGTTTTTCAAGCACAAATCAATACGTGCCCTTCGAGCTTTTAAGTATGCGAAGCACCGTGCAGCATGTCGTTTCAGGAAGCAGCTGCACAAAAGATAGCAACGTGAAGATAATCTTTCAGCATTTTTAGACGAGCGTCCGTATCGTCTAGGTGTGCGAACAGCCCCCCTGCTCAATCCCCACACATCAGGATCAGAGAAAGTCAGCACAAGAGAGAGAGAAAAGTAAGCAATCTAGCTTCTCAGCCATCTGCCAATAGCGTCCCTTGTATGAAATCAACTGGGCAAACCAACTGAGGAAGCATGTACCAGAAATTAAAAGACCCATTGTCCGCAGAAATCCGCGAACCAGCAAAAAATCCGCGATATATATTTAAATATGCTTACATATAAAATCCGCGATGGAGTGAAGCCGCGAAAGGCGAAGCGCGATATAGCGAGGGATCACTGTATTTAATCTCCTTAAAGGAAAACAACATATGCATTTTGTTTTGTTGAAAGAAAAAAAAAAAACTAAAACAGCCAAATGGGGCTATGCATACGAACTTAAAAGGTTTAAATAAAACAGAAATATATACTTTTTATTATTACTTCCTTAACTTGTGGAGGGTGTATCCTGTAGCAAAGCCCTAACTTTTTTCGTGAAAGCCCGTTTCAGTCAATAAGTCTTAAAAACAGGTGTAAAGATATTGACAATAAGCTACGCAAACCCACCAAGACATGGAATCATTTAAATCAAGGCGCGAGTCGAAAAACACCATCCCATACGATTAGTTAACGATTAACACATTTCTATATGTATTGTAAGCATACAATACAACTGATAATATGTTGCGCTTATTTATCTGGTGTACCAAAATTTTTGCGCGTTTAACGGCTGAAATCCAACGTGGTTTGTGCCCTTCAGAATGAAAACAGTTTGCATTTACCTTTTTAATAAAAGGCGAGCTTTTAAGCCTAAGAAATCACCCCGTAAATGCACACGTTTAATTGCTCATGTGTTAATATGTATGCTTACACACTGTTTCTTCTTCATTGAGGTTTTCTCTAGTATGTAGATCGGGGTAATTACATTCACGGCATTCGTAGTCTGATCACAATCTGATTGTATGGGTGGTTACCTACCAGGAAACGCTTATGGTTGGCCAGCAAGTCAGCTAACATCAGCCACGGTGCCTTCAGTTGCGAGAAGCAGATCATAGAATGGTTGAAAATAGTTTACTGTCAAATAATGCAGAGTACGCGACACGCGTTTCCCCCTTATTCTTGGCTCATCAGGCATACACACTCACTGCACTCGCTTACGGTAATCGAACCTCGGACGTCAGTGCTAGAGGGGCTTCACAGCGGTGAAGTAATGCTTTTAAATTTTAATTAAGAAGAAAAGAAAACCTTTTTAAATTGAGGGAAAATATACCAATAACAATTTGTTAAGGATCTGTTTTTTTTGTGAAGCTTCCTTTACACAGCCTGTCCGCTGTTTTATAAACGAACGCCATATAAGGCCGTCCTTTCTCCTTCACAGTCAGTTCACGTGATTACGTGGGAGGTGTGCTGACGCGATACGCAACCCCGCCTCCCACGGCCAGCGAGCTGCAGTCCATTACTGTATATGGACAAAAAAGAGGTTCCAGTTATGACCGTTACGCTTTGAATTTCGAAATGAAACCTGCCTAACTTTTGTAAGTAAGCTGTAAGGAATGAGCCTGCCAAATTTCAGCCTTCCACCTACACGGGAAGTTGGAGAATAAGTGATGAGTGAGTCAGGGCTTTGCCTTTTATTAGTATAGATATATATATATATATATATATATATATACACATACACACACACACAGTGGAACCTCTAGATACGAGTTTAATTCGTTCCAGCACTGAGCTTGTATAGCGAATTTCTCGTATCTAGAACAAACTTCCCCATTGAAAATAATGGAAATCCAGTTAATCCGTTCCGCACCCCAAATATATTAACATAAAAATCAATTTTCCTAACAAATAACACTGATAAATTATATATACTGTAGTCTACCTTTAATAAATAACACTGGTAAATAATATAACTGATTATTAAAAGAATCAAAACAGGTGTCCAAAGTGCAGTAGAGCATTCAATAAATCTTTAAATAAATAATCCTTAAAACAGTTGTGAAGTGGAGGTTTAAAATACACAAGAATAACAATCCTTTAACACGAGGTTAAAACGTCAAAAGGATGCAGTCTTTAAAAAACAGATGACAATCCCCGGTGCTTCTTCTCTGTTAGCGTCTCACCTGCGGGCTCTGCAACAGGCGAGACACTCTTAATGCAGCTGACCTTCTCTACACCATCCTGCTTCAGCTGTTTGGCTCGCCTGTTCAGCTCACTGTTCAGCTACACGCGAGCCTGCACTCGCTCGCTCTCCCGCACCGACTTCCTACTGCTGCCTGCCTGCCTCAACCTCCGTTCTCTCTCCTCTCTTTTCTTTTACTTCTTCTCCCCCTTAACCGGCTCGCGCTTCTCTATATATGCGGGGAGGACATGGCAGCTGCAGCCCATCAGCCACAGGAACAATCATGGATGTGGGCAGTTTCCCACCTGTGCACTTAAGTGAGAAACGCAGACACCGCAGATCGCGGCTCGCAACTGCTACCACGCCCCCTCGTTAAGCCGCGAGCTATACCCACAGCCTGGCTCGTGGCTCGTTACGTGAGCCAATGCTCGCATTTAGATCTGAATTTTTCGCTCATACTTTCCTCGTATTCAGATGTGATCGTATCTCAAGGTTCCACTGTGTGTATATTTTATTTATATATTTATATATTTATATATATATATATATATATATATATATATATATATATATATATATATATATATATATATATATATATATATATATATATATATATATATATATATATATATAGTAGGATTCAAAAGTAATGAGCCTCATTTTGTTCTGACGCGAACGTACCTCGCCGCGCGCCCCACTTGCCAGCGATGGCGACGGTGGGTGTTGGCTTCACAACGCAACGGAGCTCCTACCGCTCCGAGCTTTCGGATCGGCCTTGACGGGAACCCCTGTGCGGTAGTGCGTTACACGGCGGAATGGAAAGTTCGTTAGAGCAACAGTATGCGTTGAAGACAAAGACCATGCTCATTGCCTTCTTCGGAGTGAAGGGGATCATCCACTACGAGTTTGTCCCGCAAGGACAGACCGTGAATGCTGCTTACTACTTGGAAGTCCTGAAAAGGCTGAAAAGAAGCGCCGCGCGCAAGCGAAGGGACATCAAGGACAGCTGGAAGCTTCACCACGATAACGCGCCCAGCCACACCGCCTTCATCGTGACCGCCTACCTGGCCCGGGTGAACGTTCCGGTGGTCCCACAGCCTCCCTACAGTCCGGACATGTCGCCTTCTGACTACTTCTTGTTTCCGCCCTTAAAATCAGCGCTGAAAGGAAAACGCTTCGACTCGATCTAAGACATCCAAGCAAATGTCAAGGCAGCCCTTGCAGCCATCCCGGAACAGGCCTACGTGGACGCCTTCGAGTCATGGAAAAGCCGCCTACAAAAGTGTATTGATGCAGGAGGTGCCTATTTTGAAGACTATTAATTAGTTGTACCGATTTGCTCAATAAATTTGTCTTTTTGAACAAAGGCTCATTACTTTTGAATCCTACCCTGTATGTGTGTGTGTGTATGTATGTGTGTCTTCTCCGCTGCGAAGTGCGGGTATTTTGCTAGTTGTTAAAATTATACAGTACACACATTTGGTTTGTGTCTGTAACAGACGTTGTACATTTATAAGACTTGTGAAAATTACCCTTTTTTTCCCACTTTTATTCTCTCAGTTACAATCGTGATGCATACTACCAACCCTAGGGATCGGATGCTGTTAGTTTTTTTATTTGAAACTGGGAGTAAATGTAGATGTGAGTAGTGTTTTGAGGCAATGGAACTGGACATTCTCTGATCTGGAGGAATAAAAGCTGACACACAAACGCTGGTGAATCTGCCTTTGTCATATCTCACCGTTACTTGATTTTTTTTTTTTTTTTTAATTCAGGTTTATTGAGTGTTCCTGCTCACGCTGAATTAGTATGCACCTTATGGGCTATGATGTCAAAAAAATAAATAAATAAATAAATACAGACATAGGTATATATGATATTTGGAATTATTCATTTTATGACCTGTATAGTACATTTCGAAAAACACTGTGGCACGGATGCAACATTATTCATATTATTCATTCATTTGCACAACACTGCGTGTAACCCCCCCCCCCAATCTTGCCAGTCCCCACATGTTGCTGTTTCTTTTGTACTCCAGGACATGCAGAGGCAACAACAGTACAGAGAGGTCAGTAGTCAACAGTTCACACACACACAAGGACCCGTCCTTGCGCACACTTCTCTCTATGCTTTTTGTTCCTATTACATTGAAAGGGCACCTGACACGGACTCAGTTTACTTTCCTGGGGAAAATGGCTGTCTTGGAACAGAAGCTTGTCGATGTTGCATCCTCCTTTTCTTTTTCCATCGCCTTTTCTAGTAAGATAAGATGCGACAACGAAGTTCCTCTGCAAGGTGAGTCATGAACACTTCTCAGTGGCCTCCGTGCATGCCTTGCGCAGTACATGTGCGCTGCTTGTGTTACTACCTGCGTGTTCCTGCGCGCACTGAATAAGCTCACGCCTTCTAGTGCACAATGTCAACGCACCAAGGAGAGAGAGGAAAAAGAAAAAAAAAAAAAAATACTACATATGGGACATTGAGTATAAATTTATTGTACTTGTAGAAGTATTCTGTGAATCATGATCACACTGAACCCCCCCCACTTGATCCGACTACGTAACAGTGCCAGCATAAATTCACACCCGATCCGACGCTGTTAGTTTTCAAATAATATTGCATTAGTGCGATGATGTTTTCTGGTTGGTACTATTCAGGTCATAAAATGACTTCTTCAAAATGTCACATATATTGTCTCTCTTTCAGGTGTGTAATAGAAACCACAGTATAGACAGAAGTGTGCGCATTGCAACAGGTACACACGTCATAAATGTAGGAAGGACGGGTCCTTGCATGTGTGGGTGTGAACTGTTAACAACTGACCTCTCTGTACTATTGTTGCCTCTGCATGTCCTGGAGTACAAAAGAAACAGCAACATGTGGGGACTGGCAAGATCGGGGGGGAAGAAAAAAAAAACAAAAAAAAAAAAAAAAAAACACCACACACAATGTTATGCGAATGAATATGAATAATATGAATAATGTTGCATCCGTGCCACAATGTTTTCCGAAATGTACTATACAGGTCATAAAATGAATAATTCCAAATATCATATATACCTATGTCTGTTTTTTTTTTGTTTTTTTTGACATCATAGACCATAAAGGTGCATACTAATTCAGTGTGAGCAGGATCACTCAATAAAACTGAATTAAAAAAAAAAAAAAAAAAATCAAGTGACAGGGAGATATGAAGAAGGCAGATTCACCAGCGTTTGTGTGCCAGCTTTTATCCCTCCAGATCAGAGAATGTCCAGTTCCATTGCCTCAAAACACCACTCACATCTACAGTTACTCCCAGTTTCAAATAAAAACTAACAGCGTCAGATCCCTAGGGCGGTAGTATGTATCATGATCGTGACAGAGAATAAAAGTGAAAGGAAAAAAATAAGTAACTTTCACAAGTCCTATAAATGTACAACGTCTGTTACAGACTCAAACCAAATGTGTGTACTGTACAATATTAACAATAAGAGCAGCTCACTACTGAAAACGGCAAATACAGGAGGCAGATGGGATCGAACTGGGGACTCTTGACTAATCAAAGACTAGTCAGCAAATCTTACCGCTACGCCATGGAAGCTGTTGTATCGTCCTTGAACCTTTTGTGAAAGTGTTTATTTGATCTTTGGACTTCAGGCTTCACACACTACATAGTTTATGCCAACATTTTGTCATTTACTACTAAAATATGACAAATGTTTCTGTTTTAACAATGTGTTTACACACATTATTATAGAAACGGAATACACATGAAATGCATGTGTTCCAAATAACGATCCATTATTTCCACTCTAAAACTCCACTTCACTCCCAGATAAATCAAGGCACGAGCTGGGAGAAGTCTGTGCACGGTCTGCAGCAGTGGGGGATGGAATAGCAGGCTGCTTGCTGCTGGTCTTAAATTGGCACATTTACAGGACAAAAGATGCTGAGGGAGAGGTGCGAACGGATTTAAGGTGGGCCGGATCTACGAGTTCTTTCGTAGGCTCTGGTAATTCTAGTGTTAGAGAGTTATATTCTGTCCTGGTTTCAATTTCACGGAGGCAAGTTGTGAGCTGAGAAATTTTACTTTTAACACTGAAATAGATCTGAATGTCATTCAAATATAAATGATAACAAATGATAACCCAGTCCTAAATAATAAGGCCAAGGGGAAGCATGTAGATACAGAAGGGCTGATCTGGACCTGCTGTTGCCAAAACTAAGAAACTTGTTTATCAGTCAGATAAAACTTGAGCCAGCGGAGGGCAGTACCAGAGATATCTAAAATTTTCTCGATTTTGGACAGTACGAAATGACGCTTGATAGTGTCAAATGCTGCACTAAGGTCTAACAGAATTAATATGCTAATTTGCCCGGTGTCTGGTGCCATAAGCAAATCATTAGTTACTTGAAGCTGGGCAGTTTCACAGTTGTGCTGTGCTCTGAAGCCAGACTGGAAAGGGTTCCATCAGCTTATTATAAGTTAAATAACAGGCTAGTTGGGAGACCGCAATATGCTTAAGAATAGTTGAGTCTTAGAATGAAGAACAGACTTTTTTCATGTGGAAGTTACAGAAGCAATTTTCAAAGTAGCTGGCACAGAGATGGGATTATGGCATGAAGGCAGGATTTGAGTGGAGATGGGGTCCAGTAAACAAGTAATATACCTCATCTGACAGACCATGTCATTAATAAATGTGGATGAAACTGGTGAAAATTTAGAAAAGGAGCTGGTGGAGAGGGAAGACAGAAAAAAATAAGAGCGGGATGAATTTGTATTAGATGAATTATTTTGATTTTAAAAATATCAGGGGAAAAAAAAAAATGAAGGAATTTACAGTCTTCAGTGGAAGATGGCTGTACTGATCCTCTGGACTTTGCTACTTACATAGTATCCAGGATTTAACCTTAAAATGAATATTCACACTATTGTCCAACAGGCCGACAACTTTCCAGTCTCTACCCCCTTTATCAGAGACAAAGTGGAAACTAGAGATAAATTTCACATTTCATTATGACATAATATATAATAGATGCTCTGAAAGTGGTATCTACAATTAAACATTGCCAAAATGTACAAGATTTTGAAACACTTCAGGCAAAACGTCTCCAATTTTGATTATTAACTGACCTCTCCTATTTAAATACTGATAACAAGTTTCAGTGTACCCATAACCCACTTGATAAATGACACTGTTGGACTTTAGCTTTTGTCTTAAATATATTCACTGACAACAGTTCCACAGCAAACAAAGAAGCAAAAAATATTACTGCAACAGTATCACCAACAGCAAGTGCAGTATGCAGCCAAAACTTAATGTTTAAACTGCATTAACTAGATTCATTGATAGTGCCAAAAATATAAAATCTAGCAAAAACAGCTCCTAAAATATTACAAGAGCTTCATTCTACAGCACTGTTGCAGCAACATTGACCTTTATTTTATATTCTGATATATGTATATTTTAAGTTGCTTCTGGCAACCAGAAATTGAGTAAGAGCACTTACTCTTAAACTTGAGGTTTAATTTCAAAGCACAATTTAGACTATTACAGCTTAGATTGTGCTTCACTATGCGGTAAATATGTGCAGCTGCTGTCATCTATAATAAAGATGATCATAAGTTGAAGACTATTTTATTGCATAACATTATTAGAAATGAAATAGATATTTCTCCTATTAGCTAAGCTTATTACATGGCCCCTATGCTAGGCATGATTTTGGGTATGTGTAGTTCAGCCTGAAATATATTTCATAAAAGGCATTATTAATCAAATTAGCATACTGAAACTATCAATGATGTATCATTACCAGGTCTGCTTTAAATGATGTGCGAGGCATGAGGAACCTTGCAATAATTTGGGTGTTCCTTCTCGTGTTAACAGCACACCTCTCACCAGCTGCATGTCATCATTTAAATTGCCAAGTGCAAAATAAAATGCTCCACAGCATAGGGCTGCACGATAACAGAAAAAATGATTATCACGATTATTTTGCTCAAAATTTTTATCACGATTAATAATGACGATTATTCCTTTGGTAAATGAAGTCTGTGACCAAAGCAGTGTAGACTCGGCCAGTTATTCACAGATGCTGCCCTAATCATATTAGCTGCGTTGTCCGTTGTGATGCACACAAGTCTTTCTTCCACCAAGCCCCAAGCGGACATCGCTTCTTTGAGGCCCACTGCAATAAACTCCGCTGTATGGTCTTGTGGGAAAAACGAAGTTTGCAAAAGCTTGCTTTTCATCTCAAACTCGCTGTCAATAAAATGAACTGTCAAGCTCAAATACGGTTCCGCAGTTCTGCTTGACCATAAGTTGGTCGTGGCAGCAAAATATTCAAGGCTGAGCCTGAGAATTTCTCTTTCTATTTCTTTTTGGCATTTCGCATACAGCGAGGGCAGCGCAACATTGGAAAAATGGTTGCGTGAGGGAATGCTATATCTTTTATCAAGTGTTGCGATCATTTTGTTAAACCCCTCACTGCTCACGGTAGTTATTGGGACACATATCCTTGGCTATATGGTACGCGATCGCCTCTGTTATTTCCCGGTGTCTTTGCTAGCTAGGCAGATATGGTATTGCGTTGAACAATGTCCTTGATAATGTTGTCTGTGTTGTGGATGGCTGGTAATTTTTTGTTGTTGCTGTTTGTGCCTTCAGTCGTTGAAATTCTTGATAGTGTACTTTGTGGTGGCTTTTAAGGTGGTTGATGAGGTTTGTTGTGTTACCTTGGGACGTTTGGACGGAACAGGAGCAAAGTTTGCACAAGACTCGTACCTGATCAACATCACATTCCTCGAAATCGAAATAGTTCCAGACAAGATCACTACATGGTGTCAGAAGTGGCGGATTGGAAGAGGAATGTGAAGAAGAGGTTCAGCTTTTGAACGAGTCGCGTGTCTGTTAGTAACCCGAAAACGTGATCAGAAAGCGCTAACACGTTCTAGCAAAAGAGAAAAACAAATATGTTAGGATTACAGCCCCCACCAAATCACCAGTTAAAGGGAAATGTAGCTGAAAATTGGAAAAGATTTAAACAGAGATTCGAGTTGTATCTTGCTGCGATTGAAGCAGATAGGAAAAGTGAAAAAATTAAAGCGTCTATGCTTCTACATGTAATTGGTGAAGAGGCGCTAGAGGTGTATAACAATTTTCAGTTTGAAGAAGATGGAGACAATATGAAATTGAACAAAATAGTTGAAAAATTCGAAACGTATTGCAACCCAAAGCGCAATGTGACGTTTGAGCGGCACAACTTTTTTTTACGTTTCCAGAAAAGCGGAGAAACAATAAACCAGTATGACCCCTTTTTAGGAACTAACGATCGCACTTCTGCACGTTGTTCCGCCATCATATGTTTTTTCTGACTGACTGTTATTGCTGCTATTGACTTCAACTGCTTCAGAAAGCGCTTGCAATCTAGACGCAGTAACGTCATAGTGACGTAGTCCAATCCGTAAACTCAGCCCATAAAAAACAGTTTGGTCTTTATACTGTAAAATCGCGACGATATTTATTAACTGATCGTGGGTCATAAATATCGTTATCATGAGAAAAAAAAAGATCGTGCAGCCCTACCACAGCACATTAAGTTTGCCTTGTAGGAATCTCCAGTAAGATTCACGCCATCAATAATGGCATTCACATTTAAGGGGATAATGCTGTAAACGTCTCTATTTTGAAGGGGGACTTGGCATCATGTTAAAAGTCACACTAGCACTAAGTGGCTTCCACGATTGGTGTCTGAACATCTGGCGATAAACAGGACACAGATGAAGCAAAGGGGGGGAAAAGAGAGAAAGAGCTCACATTGCTCCTCGACTTATTTATACAACACACGTTTAAAATGGTTTATTAAGGAAAAAATTATAAGGGTTTGTATTATAGATTAGCTGAAATACCCAGCGTTGCCCGGGAGGTAAATAGTTTTTTTTTTTTTGTTTGAGAAAAATATAATTAAAAAAAAAACAAATAACTTTAAAAATAAATTAAAGACTCACTAATGTCCTTGACTTGCGGTCTTGCATGTATGTTATTCAGTTGACGCTTGGAACCGGCCAACTCTATTTAATTTGAAAAGCAACGGGGCGCAGTGCTGCTTAAACAAAGAATGCTGGCAGTTGCCTGCTATATACTAACTGTGTAAGCCCGTGCTTTTCCTAGAAAGTATTGAAATCATCAGAACTACTCAGGGCATCTCTGCTATGAGGATTAGTGTTGCCAATGTGCTCTTTTTCTTAGGTTTCCTTTCGCTAGTGTGCTGGCATCACTTGCGTATTCTCGGAGCTGGAGTCCTCACCCCAACTCTAAGTCTCACTTCCGGGCCAGACAGACACACACACACACACACACACACACTTGCAGGCGTAGAATTCTATTTAATTTCAAAAGGAGCAGGGGCGTGGTGGTGCTCAAACAAAGAATGGTGGCAGTCACCTCCAGTTCGCCCTCTGGTGATCATTCCAAGTGTCAACTGAATGATAAAATGCATACATAACCGTAAGATCACCCCCCCCCATTCCCCCCCCCCCCCCAAAGAAGAGGGTGAGTTAGGGCTGATTTCACCATACAATATTTTTAGTCGACCATTGAGAAACGTGTACCAAGTTTCATGAAAAATCGCTCCAGCCATAATTTTCCATACTCGCAGAGTCATGTATAAAATACAGTACTAATAGCATTTTGTATCGATTTGTTAAGGAACACAACCTGTCAAGTTTCAAATGCAGAACAATTATGTAAAACAAGCAATAGGTGGTAACCCTAAGCGTCATGCTTATTTTCCTATTCACAGGGGCCAATGAGGATGTTTAACTCTTTCTTGCACAGTTTAATGGCATAGGAACGTTTTGCCAAAAGAAGAACTCGAGAATATTATGTGCACAAGTAAATGTGGATTATTTTTCCCTTAACTGGGTGACTTATGTTAATTCAATTATGTGCGTGCGCATATGTAAACACAGTGAATGTGGGAGTTGGTCTCGTCCGTTACAGGAGATGGACGTCTGAAGCAGAGCTCCGTTAGCAGTGGCTTTATTTTCCCACGTATTTATTATTTAGAGGTATCCTGTATTTACCCAACCCAAGGCACTTCCATTACAATATATAAACATGAGTAACAAGAAGAGATGTCAGAAAGAACCGGAAAAGAAACTTAAAGCTACATCAAAGCCTGGACAGACATCAAACCTGAGCACGAGGTACGGCCTCTTGCAGACTGACCTGGAACAAGCAGACTAATGCGCAGACTTCATAAGAACCCGCTCCACTGTATTGTCTCCATTCGAGAGCGAAAATGGGAGCAAGGGTGCAAGTGGTCATGATGGATTGTCGATTTCACAGGATCATTGGAAACTAGAAAAGGCCCTGCAGTATGTGCTCTCATCTACTCATCACAAGCTCGCAGCATCGGCTGTAATAGGAGCTGCAATTCCACCCGCGGAGCACGAAAGCCGAAACGATCTGTCCGAACTGAAAGATGATCTCATTAGTGGCTACTGCCATGAGTGAGCTTAAGAATGATAACAATGACAGGGAAACGCATCTATTTAATCATTTTGACGTGATCTTTAAAGGCATATTGGGGAAATTAGAGGAACACATTGAAGAAAACAGATCCAAACTGAAAAAAACTTGCTGGTCAGCTGGATGACATTAAGCAGGCATTCATGGATCGAATTGAAACAGCGGAACAATTGGCATCTAACGCCAATGAAAAAGCTACAGCTGCGAATTCCGAATGCAAAAAACTCAGACTTGCAGCCCTGGAGGATGGGTACTGAAGGAATAATATTAGAATCGAAGGTATACCTGAGAAACGAGAAAGTACAAACCCAGTGAAATTTGCAGTAGAATTACTCTCTAAAATAATTGGAGATGACTTTAAACCAGATACCGAGATAGCAGCAGCTTATCGTATACACAGTTCAAATACCTTTAAACCTAGGTCTTTTACTACGACTACGATGTAAGCTTGAAGTGATGGCACTTCTCAGACACAAACAAGAGATTTGAAAATAATCTCATTCGTATTTTCCCTGACTTTTCACCTTTAACAGCTGCAAAACAGGCAGCCTTCTTCAACATTAAACAGCTGTTATAGAAAGCAGATATCAAATGGCCTCTTGTATCTCGCCAAACTGAAAGTGGAAGTTCACGGCCAACTTTATGTATTTTCAAGCAAGGAGGAAGCTGAAAAGGAATAAAAGAAGCTGTTCGACACTCTTTTGAAAGACAATAATGAGCCGTATTCTGTCATGGCATGGCAAGGAGCTATCATCTGCTGTCTGATCACATGTAAAGATATGGGTATTATAATCATACATCCTTATCGTTACTTGGACACTATATATGGTTTTTTAAGTAAGCTTTATGTTTTAATTAAAGTTATAGACACGAGTGTGTTGTGGAAGTAATTTAGAGTAGGGTTTTTTTTTTATTTCTTTTACTATCCTAAAGGAGACTGTTTAACATCATACCCTTGGTTAATTGTTATTTCTATTATTGCATTAGGATTTACTATGCTTATCCTACACCACTTTTTAACACCAATCCCAGGGTTCATTATTTTAAAATTGCTGAAGATATTTTAAGCTTAAAGACTGCTAATGATTATATTTTTGGCAGTTAGACTTTAGCTGCAATAGATATTTCTACTTTTTAATTCTCACACACCGCTTTGGGGTGTAGGAGGGGGCTTGTTTTGTTTTGGACGTGCTCAGTCTCTCGGTATATCAGAGGACTGGGACATTGTGAAGTGGGGTCTAGCCTCATGTGGGGAGGCAAAATGGGGGGTGGGGGATAAGGGGGGGGGGAGAAGGAGAGCAAGCTATCCTTTTAATCCTTAGAATTATAACTATCAACGCAACAATAGGCTGTATGGCAATAACTCGTGGGGAAATTGGAAATTAAGATTAAAACTGCCTCACTACAAGACTATAAAATGACATTAAAAGTTCAGAATCAACGTCTCCATGATGGGACAGTTAACTTTGTGAGCTGGAATGTTAAAGGCCTGAATCACAAATTAAAGAGAAAGAAAGTATGCTCTCACCTAACAGGCTTAAACACTAAAATAGTATTTTTACAGGAGACCCACTTACTAAGCAAGGATCAATTCCGGCTACAAAAAGACTGGACTGGCCAAATGTTCCATTCTAGCTTTACAAAGAAAAATAGAGGTGTGGGAATTCTCATACATAGAACAGTCCCATTTGTAGCATCAGATAGTATCGGATCCTGAAGGGAGATACGTGATGGTCATGGGCAACTTATTTAACTGTAAAATGATTGATAAATGTTTATGCACCCAATGTCGATAAGGAATTCATGCAAAATCTATTTGCATCCATTCCCAATGTGAACACTCAAAATTATAATGGCTGGGGACTTTGTGTTTTAAATCCACTCTTAGATAGATGTCGCCCCCCTCTGTGGCAGGAGTCCTAACACTGCAAAGACAATTACACAGTTTGTAACCGACCACAACTTATCAGACCCCTGGAGGTTTCTAAACCCAAACTCAAGAACATATTCGTTCTACTCACCAGTGCATCATAGCTACTCAAGAATCGATTATTTCTTTATAGATAATAATTTCTTGCCTACGATTAAATCTTGTAAATACGACAATTGTTATCTCCGACCATGCCCCTCTAGTTTTGGAGCTAAAATCATTATGCCCCCCACACTCACCTCTCAGATGGCGCCTTAACCCACTTATATTAGCAGACGAGAACTGTACAGAATTTATATCCAAACAAATTTAGCTTCTTCCTAGAGACAAACACACCATCAGAGGTCTCTGCAGGAACACTCTGGGAAACCCTAAAGGCCTTCTTAAGAGGACAGATTATTTCATATCTTTCCCACAGAAATAAATTAGAATTAGTGTCAGAGCTAAGAAGCAAAATTACTAGAATAGATGAAGAACAAGCCAGGCATCCAAGTGAGGCTCTTCATAGGAAAATGCAGGCTCTGCATACAGAACTCAACATCGTGACAAAGCGCTTTGAGTACTGAGAAAAGCGCTATATAAATGTAATGAATTATTATTATTATTAACTAAAGAAACTGAACAACTTATTTATAAATCAAGACATCATTACTATGAACACAGAGAGAAAGCTAATAAGCTTTTAGCTCAACAAATCCACAAGCAAGAAGTTCGCAATGCAATCCCAGTAATCACCAACACGAATGGAGATGAAATCATTGACCATAAAAATATAATGCTCACATTTAGAGACTACTATAAAACCTTATATACTACTGAGTTTAAAGAAGACAACACACAATCTAATGCATTTCTGGATACATTACAGATACCACAAATAGATACTTTTAGTGTTGAGGAACTGGATAAACCTCTGACCCTATCAGAATTACTAGATGCTATAAAGTCACTTCAAGGCAGGAAATCAGTAGGCCTTGATGGCTACCCTATAAAATTTTATAAGAAATTCTCCACTCAACTAGCTCCCCTCTTATTGGCAACATTTACAGAAGCTAGAGACAAATTCTACCTCAAACTTTTCGTCAAGCATTAATCACCGTCTTTCCTAAACAAAATAAGGACTTGTTACAATGTGCATCATACAGACCAATTTCACTTCTGAATAATGATGTTAAGATACACTCAAAAATTATAGCTAGAAGGATGGAGAAAGCGCTGCCTTCGGTAATATCACAGGATCAAACTGGATTTATTAAAGGCCGACACTTATCTTCCAATCTTCGACGCCCGTTTAATGTAATATATTCACCAGCAAAGTCAAACACCCCAGAGATATTATCATTGGATGCAGAAAAAGCATTTGATATGATTGAATGGAACTACCTTTTCACTACATTGGAGAAATTTGGGTTTGGCCCAAATATTTGTGCATGGCTCAAACTACTGTACACCAGTCCAGAAGCTTCAGTCTGTATTAGCAACATTTGTTCAGACTACTTTAAACTAGAACGTGGCACCAGACAAGGATGCCCCTTGTCACCACTGCTGTTTGTAATCGCCATTGAACCACTGTCAAAATTCTTATCAGATAAAGGGGATTATCCAAGAAGGCGTGGAAAAGAAAATCTCTATATGCAGATGATATGGTTTTTTATTATATTATAATCTCACACCCAGAAAACACTGTGCCTACAGTTTTAACAGCACTTTCAGATTTTCAAAAGATCTCTGGTCTCAGAATTAATTTGAATAAAAGTATACTCTTTCCAGTGAATTCACATGCATATAATATCAGATTGGACACCCTACCTTTTACCATAGCAGATCAGTTTAAATACTTAGGGGTAAATATCACAAGTAAACAAAGCTCTTTATCAGCAAAATTTCGCCGTCTGTATGGAAAAAATTAAGCAAGGCTTGCATAGATGGTCAACCCTTCATCTCACTCTTGCCAGAAGAATTAACGTTAAGATGAATATCCTACCTAAGCATTTTTTATTTCAAAACATCCCAATATATATTAATAAATAATTTTTTAAGCAATTAGATTCAACCATAACCTAATTTATTTGGAACTCAAAACATTCAAGTATCTGAAGAGCGACCCTACAAAGACCTCAGGCAGAAGGTGGCATGGCTCTACCGAATTTTCATTTTTATTACTGGGCAGCAAACATACAAGGCATAAAAACCTGGACACAAATAAATGAACACACACAGGCCTGGTCTGCAATAGAAGTAAAATCCTGCAGCACTTCTTTATATTCCCTGCTCTGCGCGCCAATAAATGCAAGTTATCGCAAATACACTAATAATCCAATTGTGCTTCACTCAGAACATGGAACCAATTTAGAAAGCAATTTAAGATAGATTTTCCATCTGTGGCATCCCTGCAAGAGAACCACCTCTTTCAACCCTCGCAAACATATGCAGTTTTTAATATCTGGAAAATATTTGGGATTAAATTGCTCAGAGATCTTTATATATAGACAATATCTTTGAATCCTTTGAACAATTACATTCCAAATTTAAAACTTCCAGCTACACATTTCTTTCACTATCTTCAAATTAGAAACTTTGTCAAACAGAACCTGCCCGATTTTCCTCATCTCGTACCCTCCACCATGCTGGAAAAAATACTGCTCAACTTTGAGGATTTAGACACCATTTCTGCAATATATAAAAATTTTATTAGAGTCCCTTCCTTTCAAAGATCCAAGAGGACAATGGGAAAAAGATCTCTTCATATATCAGAAAAGGAGTGGAAGGTAGCAATGCAGAGAATTCACTCAAGTTCCATATGTGCAAAGCATAGAATTATTCAACTCAAAATTATATAATCGAGCTCATCTGTCTCACCTAAAACTGTCCAAAATGTTCCCAGGGCAAGATCCAACCTGCGAATGCTGCAACCAAGCTCCTGCCTCACTGGGTCACATGTTTTGGGCATGCACCAAACTAACAACATTTTGGACCAAAATTTTTAAGTGCCTTTCAGACAGCCTTGGTGTCACAATCCCTCCTAACCCATTAATAGCTGTGTTTGGTGTTCTTCCAGATGGATTTGAAATGGATAAGGACAAGCAAACTGATTGCATTCACTACACTTTTGGCACGCAGAGCGATTTTGTTAATTTGGAAGAATCCTAACTCTCCTCTAAATAAGTCAGTGGGAAACCAATGTTTTATATTATTTGAAATTGGAAAAAAATCAAATTCTCAGTTAGGGGATCTGTACAGAATTTTTTCAAAACCTGACAGGATCCAATCAATAATATTTTAGAATAAGAAGAAATAATTATTCCTGCATTTCTTTTCCTTCTCCATTTATCTATATTTTCTGCCCTATTAAACTCAATAATTTAGGTATGTTTACAAGCCTTAAGTTTTACTCCTTAGGCCATGCTCTCCTTCTCAGGGGTGGGGTTTGATTTGTTTTCAACCCTATTTTTTGTAAAAATTGATCTATATGTACCGAATGATTACAATAAAATGAAAAAACACCCACAGTGAATGTGAATATTAAAGTCACCTGTAAGAGTAACTGTCCAGGAAAGAGAACTTAAATGAGTTAGTAATTCAGTCATATCAGGCAAATAAGACTCAATGTATTTTGGAGAATGATGCAGAACATAAATAAGACCAGATTTTGTTATTAGTTTTAGAGCCAGGTATTTGAAGAAGAATGGACATTTAATTGGGATTCTTTTGATGTTTAGCTCAGATTTCGCCAGGTACAGTGAGACACCCACCTTGCCTTGAGGTGCGAGCCACTGTGAAGTAAACAAAACTTTACTAGACAGAGTTGCCACGATTTAGAGATAATTTGGTCTCTGCCAAGTTTCTGCTTAACACAATACATCAAGGCTGCAGGCTGCAATGAATTCTGACATTACCAGTCCTTTGCCATTGATAGACCTTGTGTTAAACAAGGAAATGTTAGCAAAAGTGTTCTGTGTGTGCAGATCAAAATCCACAGTGTATTTCAATGTAGCACTGATTTGGCACACTGTCATAATTATTGCAAAAATCCCGAGAAGGACAGCGTATTCCAGAACAGGTGCTGCTGGTGAACTTCAGACTTGCACCCTGCCGATGTCTCGATCCACTGTGTATATATTTCTGTGTACTGTGTTTATTATTTGTGTGTCACACAGTGTAAGTTTGACTAAGAAGCAAGTACTGCATTATTAAAAAGGTAAACCATATGTATAATAAGAATTACAAATGTCTAACTGGTACACTGAACAAAGAAAAACATCTGAATATACCAAATGTATATTTTAACAGTAAAAAAGGCTGTGGTGCAACTATTGATTAAAAATGATTTTAAAAACCAACAAAGGGCATCTATATATGTGAACAGTTAATTGTCAATATCAAGTGTGTGTGTATACATATATTTTTTGTTACAGAAATGGGGAAAAACTACTTTAAACTGTTTCAAATAAGTACATTACAAATAAAGTTTAACAATACGACAGTTTGTAAATTATTAGAAGCATTTTCTTTTGTGCCATGTAATATGGATAAATATTTTTGAACATATTTTATAAGGTAATGAATGAATTTTAAGGAAATTGTTTATTTTAGTATTTTATAAATCACTGAACTTAGTAAGCCCACAGAATTTAATTTTGTTAATAAAAATTACCTATAGACTATACAGTAGACCACAGGTGTTAAATTATAAAATACCAAAGGTCACACTTTAATATAGGACATAAGGCTTCTATGCAGGAGCTTACTGAAAAAAAAGATTTTAAAAAGGAATGATGGAGAAAAAAAACGAACAGTGAATAGGCCAATCCAGTAGCATGAAATTGGTGATCGGTATCGGCCTTAAAATACCTGATCGGAACATACCTAATACTGGAGGTTTGATCAATCCATTAAAAAATGGATAATATAGGATACACGCAAAAGATAATCACCAGAGCTTGAAGGTTCCAGTGCACAGCCATGGGTATTTAGCAGGTGTGATCAACATGGCCTGAAGTACAGAAAAAGGCAACCTAATTGGCCAGCAGGACCTCCATTACAACCGTGAAAGATTTACAGGTGAGCACAGGCATCAGTTTATTTTTCTACTGAAACACATACAGACAGTGATGGCACCAATCCAGTGTATCAAATAAAACATTCACAAAAACAGTATGTCCATGTAAAGAAAAAATGTTCAACTATCAGGCAATAGATGGGCAAACAAAGTTTCATCCAGTGAAGCATATGGAGATTCAAATCAATTGTCCCAGAAGCAAAATACTCAGCCAAGCCATATTCCAATAAAACAAATCAAAATTCAAGACAAAAAGTAGTTATCTGGATCCATGAACAAAACAAGTTAAAAAAAGAACAGTAATGCAAAAAATGAAAGGTTTATCACAAATTTCAATGAAAAGTGTTATTCCCAAAAAGGAGAGGCAGCAAGTATATGTGCCAGCATTCCCTCATTAATTTGAAAATTGATTGGGTTTAAAGCATAAACTTAGTAAGAAAAACCATGACCATAAAAAATCTTCACATTTCACTATCAATATTTATACATACCCATTGTAGCCATTAACAATTTTCAGAATTCTCTCTTTCATGTCCTCATAAGGAATGTACTCAACATTGGGATTAGCAGGGCCTCTTTGCTCAGGCGCTGAAGCTCTGAAGTCATCCATCACTTTCTCCAGCTTAAAAAGGAAATAACTCTTAAACTGTGACCACTGAATCCTAAAACAAAAAAAACAAAAACACAAAATTAAAAACTGAGCACTGCCTATTGTAGTATTAAAAGCATGATAAACATTTCCATCATAACAGACCATATATTTCTCATTAATATCCCTTGCACAAAAATATTAAAAAAAAAAAAAAAAAAGAGAGAATAGAGTTTAACTAAAATCTTTTTGTAGCTTATGGTTGAAGATTAATTTGATATTTGGGGTAATTATAACTATGAATTGTGCTATATAAATGAAAATATTTTCCCTTTAGAACCAAACTACTCCAATTATATGAAATATTCCATTTAAATACATGTTCTCACTGAGATTTCCTCTCAATGCATACCGATAGGATGCTTCAGTTAAACAGCTCTGATGCATATCCAAAAGGCATGCCCTCCGCTATTGTTTCAATTCAATTTACTGTCTTCACACCTTAAGTATAATAAAAAGCATCTGTTGCTAGTTCCCTAATGGGGATGGGGGTGGGTTGGGAAACGTACAGCAACAGTACAGCACATAAGAGAATGACCTCCCATTAAGGTGTTACTGTTTTAACTACTCATTGTCAAAATTTGATCATAAAAATTTATATAATGGTTACCAGCAGTACTGTTTGTTAAAAATGTAATCAATGAAGTAAGCACAAAGCATTCCTCCATTTAAAGACAGGCAAAGGATTACATCCCAGAAAAGTCTTATGTCTAAGTTAGAGGGTGGTATTTTAGTTCAAAGGCCAAAGCACTGTATGCAGGAGGATAAATGGTACCAACGGCAATCTAAAATTAATCGAAGTGCCAGGAATACACAGGCACCATGTCTGACAGCTAATACAGAGTACATTAAAACCTCGATTATCCATCAGGGGTTGGGACCGAGGCCATGACTATTAAGACATAGGACGGATAACAAAACAGATATTTTAAAAATGATATATAGTAGATCCGTTTAACGAATAGCCGTATGAATTTATTTTGTTAATCTTTTGTAAATAGATACAATATTTAACGACCAGCATAAGCAAATATAAACTCAGAGTTAGTTTTTTTTTTTTTTTTTTGCAGTCTTTGTTCCGTAACAAACTGTGCCCCGTCTTATACGCCATTATCTGGGTTATGGAGCACACCTTCAAAACAATAAGGAGGCTTTCCCTACCAAGCAGTTTATCTCCTACCACTTTACATTCTCTTTTTCCCCCCCCTATATTGCAAAAACTCCTGCTTATTGTCTCCTGACTCCCTATCCAAAACCTCCTTGCACCACACCTTCCTTTTCCTCCTAACGTCTCCTAAGAGGTGTGTCCACCCCTTACAGAACAGAAGCCCTTCACCTAGTCCCATCACTTACAGCATTCATTCCATCCTTTCTGCTCCAGCACAGAGCTTCAAGATCCATGCAATATCATCATTTGAGCCAGGTTATACAAATCTTCAGATTCAATTTGATTTTTATTTTAAATGATGCAATATCAATTCACAGAATTCAGAGATTGATTCTATAAATTCACACAGATGTAGGAGTGTGGAAGTGCAAAGAAAATCTGGATGTGCAGGTGTCACCAAACTCATCCAAATTTTGGCTACATTGGTTTTAGTTTACAAAAGTGGCTGAAACTAGTGACGTACACCCAGCACCAGCAACCCTAAATGCCAATGTATGTAAACATTTTGGATTTAAAAAACTTGAACAGTTATGGTTTGGACAAAAATCAAAGCTGTATGTGTGTTACAAACAAAAACATTTCAGTGAAATGACTGTCTAGGACAGGGGTCTCCAACCTTCGCATGCCCCCCACCAAGAGAGCTACTATTATAAAATGAAAATGGCCAAGAACTACTCATGTTTTCTAATGGTTTATTCTCATAGCTTATTTTCAACCCAAACTGAATAAGCTTATTTTGCCTGAACAATTACAAAATGTTGGTGTTCACAACTCACATTTTGCATTAAAACATCACTAAAAAAATATTTATTTCACCTGCAAGTGCATTTTGTATGTCTGTATACATTTTCTAGTGTATCTCACACTATTGAATTAAAATATGAATGCTGTCAAAACAAAACAATGCCATTACAAATACACAGATATTACTTATTCATTAATAATTTTATTACATGTCATGTCTTCACTTCATAAGAGTATTCACATGTCCGGTTGCATGTCTGATTTTTTTTTTTTTTTTTTTTTTTTTTTAAAAACACGTTAGTCAGATGACTGGCACAGCATGGAGTCAACAAGAGGGGTATGGTGGAGTGTAGCCACTTAGGTTCACTCTTATGGAGTCATTTAAATGTTCATCTGTCTGGCTTGTTCTAAACTTTGGGTCTGCATACCTCTGCGAGTCTACCTTTTCTGACATGAATGTCACTAAATCAAACAAAGCAGACATTTTCAGAGATGCTTGGTGAAGATTCTTGTACTGTAGTTATCTGACTCTACTAAGTTCCAGAAATGCCGAGAATGCTGTTGAGACTAACTGCACATTATTGTCAAGGTTTACTAATATCCTCCTTAATAAAATCCCTGTGTGCGTCCAGGTGTACGTGTGTGTGTGTCTTCTGGTGAAGTGCGCATGCGCGGTGCGATGTGCGATATTACTGTCAGAGAAAGTTACAGGCGTTTTACGAAAATACAAACCAGTATTACTGCGAGAGGAAATTAAAGGTACACAATACAGTGACGCATATTACAGCCACATACAAGCCAGTATTACTGTCAGAGTAGATTAGAGGCATATTACCGCCGCACACACCCGTATTACCGCCAGAGAAAATTAAAGGTATATTACGGACGCTCAAGCCATCGGATGTACAAGCCAGTATTACTGTCACAGAAAATTAAAGACATACAATACACGGCGGCAGCCCACGAAGAATGGTCAGCTCAGCAAGTAAACATCAACAAAAGAAAGGCTGAAAGAAAGAAAAATACGACCAACAAAAAGAATGAGGTCAAAGTCCTTTGCCATTTAATATAGACTGTTCCTACTAATGTTTATGCACTACTGTTCTAGCGCCTGTTATTGTAATGGGCTAAATGACTAGTATAATACATAAAATCCAATGTGTCTGCTTTTCATGAGAGAACTACCTAATGGATTTAGATCAGGTTTTTTTCTAGAATTTGCTTGAACATTCCAGTTGATTTTGCGACTTCGCTCATTTCGCTATGTATCATAGTTCGCTTGCAGTACCGATTTATTTGCGCGAATCCAAGAGAGATGCAGCGGGCCGAGGGGAGGGGCGTGTTCCTTAACTCTGCTTAGCTAGCGAACGAGAGAACAACTGAATTCAACTTTGTCGGACATTTCAAATAAAGTGCTACTTAGGTCTTGACTTCGAATCCGGATATTCTCTTAAGTGTATGCCACACTGAAAAGATTGCAATTCAGATTGTGGATCGTGATACGATTTTTTGCAAAGATCGCCCACCCCTAATTTGACTACAAGTTTTCAAACTTATATAGGATTCATTAACTCTTTGGTGAGCTACTTGGAAAGGGGTTGCAAGCTACCGTTAGCTCGCGAGCGACGTGTTGGAGAGCCCTGCTCTAGAAGGTTTATGAAGATGTGAAAGGCAACACTGTCAGTTCATTTAAAATCGACAAAGAAAGTGGCCTTAACTTGCTATAGGTGGACATCCAGAGTGACCGATTCTTACAGTGCATCCGGAAAGTATTCACTGCGCATCACTTTTTCCACATTTTGTTATGTTACAGCCTTATTCCAAAATGGATTAAATTCATTTATTTCCCCTCAGAATTCTACACACAACACCCCATAATGACAACGTGACAAATTTACTTGATATTTTTGCAAATTTATTAAAAATAAAAAAATTGAGAAAGCACAAAATTGAGCTCAGGTGCATCCGGTTTCCCATGATCATCCTTGAGATGTTTCTGCAGCTTAACTGAAGTCCACCTGTGGTAAATTCAGTTGACTGGACATGATTTGGAAAGGCACACATCTGTCTATATAAGGTCCCACAGTTGACAGTTCATGTCAGAGCACAAACCAAGCATGAAGTCAAAGGAATTGTCTGTAGACCTCTGAGACAGGATTGTCTCAAAGAACAAATCTGGGGAAGGTTACAGAAAAAATTCTGCTGCTTTGAAGGTCCCAATGAGCACAGTGGCCTCGCCTATTCAAGTACTCAACTTCGGGCGCTGAGAACAAATGCCAGTGCCAGTGTGGTTCCATATTTACCCGACGAGGTAAGAAGGCGGTATCGTGGCAGCAGAGCCGGCACTAAGCTAAAAAAAGAAGCGGCTTGCGAGAAAGTGGCGTTTCAAGCCTTCGGTGCCTTCTGTGATTCTGGGGAATGTGAACTCAATCTCAAATAAGATCGACGAACTGGCTGCGCTGGTGAAAAATGTCAGGACCTACACAGAATGCAGTTTGTTGTGTTTTTGCGAAACCTGGCTAAATAACACCATCCCAGATGCCAACGTGGAGCTACCCGGGTTTAGCACAGTTAGAGCGGACAGAGATGCAAGTACCTGTGGGAAGCACAAAGGAGGAGGACTCGCTCTCTATGTTAATACACGGTGGTGTCACTCTGGACATGTTAACGTCAAAATCTCCACTTGCTGCAGGGATATCGAACTGTTGGCCGTAAGTTTACGTCCCTACTACTTGCCCAGAGAGTTTGGACACGTCATTGCTGTTATCGTTTACATCCCTCCTCGGGCCGACGTGGAGTCAGCGAGTGACATCATCCATTCCGCTGTTGCTAAGTTACAAACGCAGCACCCTGAGGCGCTTCTGCTAATCGCTGGAGACTTTAACCATGGGACGCTGGACAAAACATTACCTGCATTCTCCCAGTATGTGGACTGTAACACCCGGGGAAATAAGACTATTGATTTACTGTATTCAAACGTTAAAGACGCATACAGCGCCACCCCGCTGCCTGCGCTTGGGAAAGCAGATCATAACCTGGTTCTGCTTCAGCCTCACTATAAACCAAAAGTTAAGAGTCCTACCTGTAACCACACGATCATTCAGGAAGTGGACCCCGGAGGCTGAGAATACTCAGAGAATGTTTTGGAACTACAGACTGGGATATCCTGCAGGGATCTCATAGTGAGAACATTGAGGAAGTTGTTGACTGCACTACTGACTACATCAACTTCTGTATGGACATTGTAGTTCCAGTAAGAACAGTACGCTGCTATGCTAACAACAAGCCATGGATTACAAGTGACATCAAGGGCCTTTTGACTCAGAAGAAAAGGGCTTTTAAAGGCGGTGATCAGCATGAGCTCAAGCGCATGCAGAAGGAACTCCGAGTCCAGCTTAGGGTGGCGAAGGAGCAGTACAGGAGAAAGCTGGAGCAGAAGTTGCAGAATAACAGCATGAAGGAAGTGTGGGATGGGATAAAGATCATCACTGGCAGCAGCTCGAAGCGGGATACCACCATTGAGAGAGACGTGAAGACAGCAAACCAAATGAACAACTTCTTTAACATGTTTGACCACCCTAACCCACTCTCTCTCACCCTCACCTCGGAGTATTGCACCCTCCACACATCCTTCTGCTGATACCAGCATAGGAAAGACATCCCAACCCATAATTACAACAGCGCAAGTGAGCAGAGAGCTGAGGAGACTTCGTGCCAGCAAAGCAGCGGGTCCAGATGGAGTATCGCCACGACTGCTGAAGGTCTGTGCATCGGAGCTGGGGGGTCCTCTACAGCGCATCTTCAACCTGAGCCTGGAACAGGGGAGAGTCCCGAGGCTTTGGAAAACATCTTGTATCACCCCAGTCCCAAAGGTATCACGTCCTAGTGAGCTGAATGACTTTCGGCCTGTTGCTCCGACATCACATGTGATGAAGACCATGGAGAGGCTGCTGCTTCACCACCTTAGGCCACAGGTTCAACATGCCCTTGACCCTCTGCAGTTTGCATATCAGGAGAAGGTGGCAGCGGAGGATGCCATCATCTATATGTTACACCGATCCCTCTCTCACTTGGACAGAGGCAGTGGTGCTGTAAGAATTATGTTTCTAGACTTCTCTAGCGCCTTCAACACAATCCAACCTCTGCTCCTTAGGGACAAGCTGACAGAGATGGGATTAGATTCATACCTAGTGGCATGGATCGTGGACTATCTTAAAGACAGACCTCAGCATGTGCGTCTTGGGAACTGCGCGTCTGACATTGTGGTCAGCAACACAGGAACGCCACAGGGGACTGTACTTTCTCCGGTCCTTTTCAGCCTATATACATCGGACTTCCAATACAACTCGGAGTCCTGCCATGTGCAAAAGTTCGCTGATGACACTGCTATCGTGGGCTGTATCAGGAATGGGCTGGAGGAGGAGTATAGGGACCTAATCAATGACTTTGTTAAATGGTGCGACTCAAACCACCTACACCTGAACACCAGCAAAACCAAGGAGCTGGTGGTGGATTTTAGGAGGCCCAGACCCCTCATAGACCCAGTGATCATCAAAGGTGACTGTGTGTAGATGGTGCAGACCTATAAATATCTGGGAGTGCAGCTGGATGATAAATTAGACTGGACTGCCAATACTGATGCTCTGTGCAAGAAAGGACAGAGCCGGTTATACTTCCTTAGAAGGCTGGCGTCCTTCAACATCTGCAATAAGATGCTGCAGATGTTCTATCAGACGGTTGTGGCGAGCGCCCTCTTCTACGCAGTGGTGTGCTGGGGAGGCAGCATTAAGAGGAAAGACGCCTCACGCCTGGACAAACTGGTGAGGAAGGCAGGCTCTATTGTTGGCATGGAGCTGGACAGTTTAACATCTGTGGCAGAGCGAAGGGCGCTCAACAGGCTCCTATCAATTATGGAGAATCCACTGCATCCACTAAATAGTATCATCTCCAGACAGAAGAGCAGCTTCAGCGACAGACTGCTGTCACTGTCCAGCTCCATAGACAGATTGAGGAGATCGTTCCTCCCCCAAACTATGCGACTCTTCAATTCCACCCGGGGGGGGTAAACATTAATATTTAACATTATACATAGTTAGTCTGTTTTTTCACCTGCATTATTATCATTCTTTAATTTAATATTATTTATTGTATCAGTATGCTGCTGCTGAAGAATGTGAATTTCCCATTGGGATTAATAAAGTGTCTATCTATCATCCGTAAGTGGAAGAAGTTCGAAACCACCAGGACTCTTCCTAGAGCTGGCCGGCCATCTAAACTGAGCGATCGGGGGAGAAGGGCCTTAGTCAGGGAGGTGACCAAGAACCCGATGGTCACTCTGTCAGAGCTCCAGAGGTCCTCTGTGGAGAGAGGAGAACCTTCCAGAAGGACAACCATCTCTGCAGCAATCCACCAATCAGGCCTGTATGGTAGAGTGGCCAGACGGAAGCCACTCCTTAGTAAAAGGCACATGGCAGCCTGCCTGGAGTTTGCCAAAAGGCACCTGAAGGACTCTCAGAGCATGAGAAAGAAAATTCTTTGGTCTGATGAGACAAAGATTGAACTCTTTGGTGTGAATGCCAGGCATCGCATTTGGAGGAAACCAGGCACCGCTCATCACCAGGCCAATAACATCCCTACAGTGAAGCATGGTGGTGGCAGCATCATGCTGTGGGGATGTTTTTCAGCGGCAGGGACTGGGACACTAGTCAGGATAAAGAAAGATGACTGCAGCCATGTACAGAGACATCCTGGATGAAAACCTGCTCCAGAGCGCGCTTGACCTCAGACTGGGGCGACGGTTCATCTTTCAGCAGGACAACGACCCTAAGCACACAGCCAAGATATCAAAGGAGTGGTTTCAGGACAACTCTGAATGTCCTTGAGTGGCCCAGCCGGAGCCCAGACTTGAATTCTATTGAACATCTCTGTAGAGATCTTAAAATGGCTGTGCACCGACGCTTCCCATCCAACCTGATGGAGCTTGAGAGGTGCTGCAAAGAGGAATGGGCGAAACTGGCCAAGGATAGGTGTGCCAAGTTTGTGGCATCATATTCAAAAAGACTTGAGGCTGTAATTGCTGCCAAAGGTGCATCTACAAAGTATTGAGCAAAGGCTGTGAATACTTATGGACATGGGATTTCTCAGTTTTTTTTGTTTTTTTTTAATAAATTTGCAAAAACCTCAAGTAAACTTTTTTCACGTTGTCATTATGGGGTGTTGTGTAGAATTCTGAGGAAAAAAAATAATTTAATCCATTTTGAAATAAGGCTGTAACAAGCTGCCCTCAACATTCCGTCTGTTACGTGACTACTTGGTGGAGTGATGTGCTGCAACATTTGCACTGTAGCACTATGGCTAGTCCTGGGATTAAAATGAAGCAAAAGTTGTTGGAACTACCTACACGCAAGCATTGATCAATACAGTGAGCTGGAGATGCTAAACAGGTTTTTAGAACAGCAGCCATCAATTTCAACAGCGCTGCTGTTACCTGAGGTACACCGCCAAAGAGTATTTACACCCTCCCTGAGAATGAGAGAACAGCGTAAGATGTTAAAGGCACTGAGACCAATTAAAGTTACCACATTGGTCATGTCTGAGGATGGCTCCCCAACACTTTGTCATTGTGCCCCTATAAGGCAAGTCGATATCTAGTAAGCAACCACAAGCAAATCAGATAACTAATCGTTGTGTATTAGTTACCAATAGTCAAGGTTCCAAAGTAAAACTACTGGAGAAAAAAATAAATAAAATTAAGATACAACACCCTGGGGAAGAGATGCATAATCCGTTCCTGTAGTTTTTTTCTCCCAAAGTTGCACTGCCTATACTTTACCCAAAATGTTGGCCAAAATTGAAATGGATGTGATACAACTTGATTGTGGTCAAATTGAACTATGGAAGCATGCATCAGCTGTTCATTGTAACTGTTCATTATAATGGTCAGGAATTTACTCTGAAAAGCAGAATCCTGCAAACAGCATACTTTCTTCAAGAATGGAGATGCAACTGCTCAAGATTCTTACTGGCTACCTGAGGCTTGTAGGAGAATCATCAAGTTTGTATGCTACACATAATGGGGACAAATTTTGAATGGCACTGCTATAAATGATTAGACCAGACTTAAAAAGCTTTGTCATAGGATACATTCGACAATTAGCGAATATCGTTATGGTAGTTACTCTAAAAAATAAATACTGTGCATACTGTGGTGGTTATGCTGTTGTAATATTGCCACATCTTACATAGATAACAATGGTACAGATAACATTATAATGTGCAACTACTTTGTAAGCATATGCTGAAAATATTTAAACTGATTTTTTTTTTTTTGATTGGATGGTGCTGTATTAGTATTCGAACTTGAATGTATAATACATGTTATTTTTATAGTCCCTTTCCAAAGGTATAAGTTCTTAAATATTTAAAGAAATACTACAAATATAAATGTTAGGGTGACATTAGAACACAGGATACAAACTAATACCAGACTAATGCCAAACTAATTAACACATATATGAAATTGAATGATTTTTTCCTTTACAATTGTACACCCGTTGATTGATCTGGACTAAATTTTTCTAAGTTGCTCCCTTGGACACTACGGACAAGACAAGACTACTTTAGTACCCAAAATTATGACAATGGGTGTTCCAGTGTGTTTTTTTTTTTTTTTTTTTAAACCCGTGTGCACACAACTCCCACCTGCTGGCTCAGAGCAAGTGAATCATCTGAACATTCTGAAACCAGACAAAATAACTAGAGCTTAACATTACTTACCTGGGGCAACACCGCATTCTACTTCTATCTACTGTAAGATAAAAATGAGTATCATGCACTTTTGCAGTGAGTGTTGGGCGACGCTTCATAGAGAGTGGAACTGCAGGACAACACAAAGGAGAATCAAAAGGTTACGGTTTAACTCCTGCTTTGTCAGATTTTCTTCGTAATTTAAGACTAAGAACAGTGTGCATTGAAGTTAGAGGAAGTCAGATAAAACCAGGTTCATTATTACAACCCAGCAAGGAGTTACCATATTCTGGAATCCATTCAGACCCAAAAAAACCAAATTCTCGACTAGAGCACAGCCATTAATAGGGCAACAGTAGACAATAGACTGGAAAGCTAGCAATAACAGGGTCACTTTTTTTTTTTTTTTTTTTAAATATAAACAACCCACACAAACCTTTGCTTTCTTTCCTTAATTTATTCTACAAATATGCCTGGGCAAAGCAAGTAGATAGATAAATGAGCGAAAATCAGAGTTCTGAATTAGATTAAGAAACAACAGGAAAAAAAGGCACAAGCCATTAAGAAATAATTTGTGCAGGCTTACATGTAGGAGTATATATGTTGATGTTACAACAACAATAAGAGGAACAATGAATAATATAAGAGTGGATTTTGTTATCAGTTTTAGAGAAACACTGGAAGAATAGTTGCAATTCTATGGCTACTCGTTTGCTATGCAGTTTAGATCTAACAATTTGAACCAGACTGCTGCCCTGACCAGAGTTGCGAGCCACTGCAAACGACACAAGGGTAGGATGCATGTACAGGTGCATCTCAATAAATTAAAATATCATCGGACTTGATAAAACATAGTGGACTAACACCAGCAGATGACATGGCTCCCAAATCATCATTGACTGGAAACTTTACACGGGACGTTCAGCAACTTGGATTCTGTGCCTCTCCACTCTTCCTCCAGACTCTGGGACCTTGATTTCCAAATCAAATGCAAAACTGAGTTTCATCTGAAAAGAGGACTTTGCTGCACTGACTTTGGACTTGATAAAATATAGTTGACCAGTCTACCAGGAAATTTTAGAACACTTCATGTTTCCCTCTGCTGACAAGATTTATGGAGATGCCAATTTCATTTTCCAGGAGGACTTCGCACCTACCCACAGTGCCAAAAGTACTAATATTTGGTTAAATTTTTTTTTGTTTCTTTTCTCCCAGGGCTGAATATTTTTCCAAAAACTAACAAAAAAAAAACCAAAACAAAAACACAAAGCAATGGTTTAACATATCTAATCAACAAAAAAAAAAATTGACAAATGTATGCAGGCTTGTACAACATGCAATACAGTAACTATATGATTTCACATACATGTTACACAGCAAAGTATGATATTGCTCAAAGCAGCCAATTGCATGCATTGCCACATTGCACTGCTTACAATGTGTTGCACTGGTGCCTCCTTTTCAATTGTCTGTTGCTGACACAACACAGTCAGATTTGTATTTTCTCACACATATTGTTAGTGTGTACTGTAGAGAGACAAGTCCCCAGTTTGACATTGTGCCACACCACTGCCACCAGGTTTTCCGCCCGCATAAAAACTGGATTGTCACCTCTTTTCATCTTCAGCCTGTCTGGCTTCAACTGCGAAGGCATGTGTCTCCTGGTCATCCTCACCGTGTCTCAAGCTCCAATTCCCCTGCTCTGTAGCTCCATGAACAATTCTGGTGATGTATAAAAATTGTACATATACACAACATGACCCAAATGTCCATAGCCCTGAAGCAGCTCCAGCACAACCTGACTTGTCATGGGACAGTTCTCTCTTTGAAAGGAAAACTTTCCTGTATATGTAATTACTGTCAGGCAGAAACCAGTGTTTGCTTCTGCCAGTACAACATCCTTTATGCAATACTTTGTGGGCTTGCCTGGCATACTGGCAGAAGAAAAAAAAAAAAAAAGGTGTCCCTTGTATTTTGTCAGCCTGGCCGTGATTTGTCTGGTTGAATCGATGATAAAATTATTTATATGTTGGTTCCACAATGTCAAACAGGGGCTAAACTTTATACATGGGGTTATAGCCTGGCTCACCCCTTGGGATTTGCTTCTGGTTATCACAGAAGTGAATAAAACTTTGCAGGAGCACGTACCTATCACGTGGCATAACCGGTCCAAAAGCAGCAGGGGACAAAACACGTTAGGACCAATGCTCCCTGAAGTTATATCGCCAGTCTAGTCCCATCTGTATTTGTAATACCACAAAGCCCTTCATCTCGTCTTTTGCTGTGGGTTTCCACTTTGAAAAAAGAGAATGCGGTGCAAGCGCAGCCCACGATTCAAAAAATTGCTCCGCATACCCGTTTGTCTCGTCTGACAGTAGCTGAAAGGCAGCCTCAGGAAAGAGCAGCCTGACACAGTTCATAGGCTGGTAATCTGTCGTGACCAACAGCAAGCCATGCTGCCTTGTGAAGTCCAGTAGCCAGTTTGTATCCTACGGATCAATGTCTGGATAATCCTCCCACATGAACCTTGCCGTAGGTGCATTGGCTGTGCGAATGCGCTCAGCTGGTAAGCCGATCAGCTGGTGTCTGATCAGCTGATGCCAGTTCCTCACTCTCTTGCTTGATCTCCTGATTACACTCAACAAAATCAGATTCTGAAAAACCAGAGTCAGACTCAGTGATAATGCACAAAAGTCTGCCAAGTATTTTCTTTTCTGCACTCACTTCACTCCCTCGCGAGATGTTGATGCCATCTTGCCTTTGTTTACATTTCATAACTCCCGTATACGCAAAGATTAGATGCAGAGTCAATGAGTCTAACATTCCTCCAAGCAGTGAGGGAATGCCTGTGATGTAACAGTGAGTTTTGTCGCCATTAACAGCTGATTGTCGCCCTCAACCCCTCCTGTCGACAAAAGTCAACATCCACCCTAAAAGAGTTAATGACCATGGTATCACAGTGCTTGATTGCCCAGCAAACTCGCTGACCTAAACCCCAGACAGAATCTATGGGGTACTGTCAAGAGGAAGATTACACACCAGACCCAACAATGCAGTCGAGCAGAAGGCCGCTATCAAAGCATCCTGTGCTTCCATAATACCTCAGCAGTGCCACAGGCTGATTGACTCCATGCCACGCCGTATGGATGCAGTAATTCATGAAAAAGGAGCCCCAACCAAGTGTTGAGTTTATATATGGACATACAGAAATTTGGCCTACTGAAAAGTATTAATATATATATTATATACACACACTATTTTTTATTGGTCTTATGTAATATGCTAATTTTCTCAGATACTGAATTTTGGGTATTCATTAGTTATAAGCCATAATCAGCAAAAATGAAAAAAAAAACGCTTGAAATATATCACTCTGTGTGTAATGAATTTATATACAAGTTTCACGTTTTCAATTGAATTACTGAAATAAATTAAGTTTGATGATATTCTTATTTATTGAGATGCATTTGTAAATCCAAACACTTCTTGAGCTTGATACACTCCGATCAGCCACAACAATAAAAAAAATAAATACAGTGCATCCGGAAAGTATTCACAGTACATCACTTTTTCCACATTTTTTTATGTTACAGCCTTACTCCAAAATGGATTAAATTCATTTTTTTCCTCAGAATTCTACACACAACACCCCATAATGACAACGTGAAAAAAGTTTACTTGAGGTTTTTGCAAATTTATTAAAAATAAAAAAAAAAACTGAGAAATCACATGTACGTAAGTATTCACAGCCTTTGCTCAATACTTTGTAGATGCACCTTTGGCACCAATTACAGCCTCAAGTCTTTTTGAATATGATGCCTCAAGCTTGGCACACCTATCCTTGGCCAGTTTAGCCCATTCCTCTTTGCAGCACCTCTCAAGCTCCATCAGGTTGGATGGGAAGCATCGGTGCACAGCTATTTTAAGATCTCTCCAGAGATGTTCAATCGGATTCAAGTCTGGGCCACTCAAGGACATTCACAGAGTTGTCCTGAAACCAGTCCTTTGATACTGTATCTTGACTGTGTACCGAGGGTCGTTGTCCTGATGAAAGATGACCTCAGACTGGGGCGACGGTTCAAGAGCACTCTGGAGCAGGTTTTCATCCAGGATGTGTCTGTACATTGCTGCAGTCATCTTTCTCTTTAGGGATGGTATTGGCCTGGTGATGAGCGGTGCCTGGTTTCCTCCAAACGTGACGCCTGCCATTCACACCAAAGAGTTCAATCTTTGTCTCATCAGACCAGAGAATTTTCTTTCTCATGGTCTGAGAGTCCTTCAGGTGCCTTTTGGCAAACTCCAGGCAGGCTGCCATGTGCCTTTTACTAAGGAGTGGCTTCCGTCTGGCCACTCTACCATACAGGCCTGATTGGTGGATTGCTGCAGAGATGGTTGTCCTTCTGAAAGGTTCTCCTCTCTCCACAGAGGACCGCTGAAAGAGTGACCATCGGGTTCTTGGTCACCTCCCTGACTAAGGCCCTTCTCCCCCGATCACTCAGTTTAGATGGCCGGACAGCTCTAGGAAGAGTCCTGGTGGTTTCGAACTTCTTCCACTTACGGATGATGGAGGCCACTGTGCTCATTGGGACCTTCAAAGCAGCAGAAATTTTTCTGTAACCTTCCCCAGATTTCTGCCTCAGGGGTCTACAGACAATTCCTTTGACTTCATGCTTGGTTTGTGCTCTGACATGAACGGTCAACTGTGGGACCTTATATAGACAGGTGTGCGCCTTTCCAAATCATGTCCAATCAACTGAATTTACCACAGGTGGACTCCAATTAAGCTGCAGAAACATCAAGGATGATCAGGGGAAACCGGATGCACCTGAGCTCAATTTTGAGCTTCATGGCAAAGGCTGTGAATACTTACGTACATGAGCTTTCTCAATTTTTTTTTTAAATAAATTTGCAAAAACCTCAAGCAAACTTTTTTCACGTTGTCATTATGGGGTGTTGTGTGTAGAATTCTGAGGAAAAAAATGAATTTAATTCATTTTGGAATAAGGCTGTAATGTAACAAAATGTAGAAAAAGTGATGCACTGTGAACACTTTCCGGATGCACTGTATACGTTTGTGTAGGCATTAGAGTGGCTAAACATTATTTGCAAATTTTTAGGAATGCACCGATATGGAAATTCTGGGCCAATGCCAATACAGTAATCCCTCGCTACTTCGCGGTTCACTTTTCGCGGATTCACGACTTCGCGGATTTTATATGTAAGCATATCTAAATTCATAACTCGGATTTTTCGCTGCTTCACGGGTTTCTGCGGACAATGGGTCTTTTTACTTGCTTCCTCAGTTGGTTTGCCCAGTTGATTTCATACAAGAGATGCTATTGGCGGATGGCTGAGAAGCTACCCAATCAGAGCACGCAGTTAAGTTCCTGTGTGCTGCTGATTGGCACAGCGACGGAGTTTTGCATTAACCAGGAAGTCTCATCTCACTCATTCATCATTAACGTGCTAATGCTTCAGGGGCCGTGTCCAAGCACCAACAGAAGATGCAAATGATTGCAGAAAAGGTAAAAGTTTTGGATATGTTGAAGGAAGGAAACAGCTACACCGCTGCAGGACATCGATTCTTTTTATTTAAAAAGGAGGAAAAGCATATAAGATCTACGGCCGCTGTGTCCTTTAACCAGGGTGCAAAACGAGTTGCAAGTGGACATGATAAGGCAGTAGTTTGGATGGAATCTGCTTTAGGAATCTTTGCAACAAGGTCGACGACGTCATGACCGCCTACAAGCTGCTACGTGTACTTCGCTATACAGTAAGTGTAAACTTATCTACCGATTTCATATTGCTTAGCAGTTGTCCCTGTTTTTAATAGAGTAAATGGTGGGTTGTAAACAATATAGGGAGGGTTTAAAAACGTCCAAATACACGTTAAATAATTAAATATAGTGTCCCTACTTCGCGGAAATTCAGTTATCGCGGTCGGCCTTGGAACCTATCTCCCGCGATAAGTGAGGGATTACTGTATCCAGTAATGTTTATGTTCTTCCCTGCCAAGTCCAATGCAGACATACACCTTTATAAGATTCAGGAGAAAAATTAGTCTGGATGAAAATTTGAGAAACATTTTTATTTGTATAACAATTCTGCATACCACACCCAATCATTAAAAAAAATAAATGAAAAGCACCACATTTAGCTGGCTACCTGTTGGTTATATGGTAAGTAGTTTTGCAGGCGGTTGCTTTAAGTAACACTTCTCTCTTTTTGATAGAACAAATTTAGAAATAATGAACAAATGAAAATTGATATAAAATGATATGACGACGATGAAATAAGCAATACAACTGAAGAATAACGATAACCTTTGCAGAATATTTACAATCATTAAAATGGCTTCTGCTCAACCACATTTAGCTGTCTCTCTGATCCTTGGTTTTACAGGGTTCAGTATTAAAATGCTACATCATTACTCCCCCCCCCCCCCCTTTCTTTTCTTTTTGATGAAATAAATCAAACCACAAATGAAACTGGAATTTTTAAAAATTGAAAACCATACAATGGTAAAGAAATAACTTAAAAAGTCTATCATTCTATCCTATTGTTTTAGTATGATGGGAAGGTTTTTCTTAACAAACAAAAGCATCTCTGCCTTGTTGCAGGAAATTCTGTTTCTCTTTCTGTTGATCACATTAGAGGCTGCACTGTCCACACTAGTATATGGGGGTGAAAGGAACTTGCGTGATACTCTGGCAATGGTAGGAAACCAACCCCTGTTATTCCAGTAGATCTTCATTCCTTGGGATTGGTGCTTCTGACTTAAATCCCTGCATCTGCCAAAGAGCACGCATACATATACAGCATTATATTCAATGCTGTCTTTCAAATATAAAGGAAAGACCTGCATTTTGGATTTTTTAACCAGGGCTGTCACTCATTATTACTTAAACTTACACCCTGACCAGCCGTTAAATATTTTGCCATATCATACAGATGAGCTATGCCACACACTGACCCTAACAATACCTAATTTGCAAGCTATGGGTGTTGACTTCACACTCCTAGTAATCAAATTGTTACAATATTTCAGTTGACTTATTTTGGTATGAAGTAATTCTTCTGTATAAGGAATACTTAAGTATTATTCATTAATCAAAAAGTCCCAACCAATAGATTTTAACAAATGCAATGAACCATCCCATTGGCCAAGCAAACTTGAGTTATAGGCTGAAAACCAGAAACATTACAACGCTCTTCTGAATTTTCATGTGCTCTCACATATTACTTCACAAAACAATATCTACAGACTGTCCTAATGTAAACAAGTCCAAGCACATTATTGCATAATGTGTCAATCTTAAGATATTCTCCAAATAAGTGGAGTCGCAAGGCAACCTTTGGTAAGTACCACCTCACATTTGCGGATACAGTAATCCCTCACCTATCACGGGGGTTACGTTCAAGAGCCCCCCGCGATAGGTGAAAATCCGCGAAGTAGCGACCTATATTTATACATATTTTAAGGCTTTATAAACCCTTCCCACACTCTTATAAACACTTCCTATGCTCTTAAACACTTTCTACATTCTTAAACACCGCAGACCAACACTGCACATTGCACGCAGCGATCAGACGTCAATGTGTCTGCACTCGCTTTGTGAAGGGGGGCAGCTGAACTCACGCTGAGCAGAAATGGACTTTGTGCTGCTTCTGCCAAAATGCCTGCTTGTCGCTCTGCGCTTTCGGAAGGAGGAGGAGTGTGTGTGTGGGTATGTGAGGGCTGAACGCACGTTAGCTCAAACCCTCCTCCCCGGAGGCGCAGTTCGCATTGTCAAGGGGGTGGGGAGCTGAATGAACGCTAAGGAGAAGTGGACTTTGTGCTGCTTGTCGCTCTGCCTGTCAATAATTTAAAAGCCTGTACATCACCAATTTTCCTGTCTCACTGTCTTGTGTGAAGTTAAAATGTTTTATAATAGTGAGATGTTACTCATATCCTTAGCCCGACATCCACATATCATATGTGTTAACAAAGTGTGTTTTATAAGTTTACATGTGTTTAAAGCATGTGGGATGGGTATTTTAAGGCTTAAACTATAAAAATGTTTATTTATATGGTCTTTCTATATCACGGATTTTCTCATGTTGCTGATGGGTCTGGAACATAACTTCCGCGATAGGCAGGCAATCACTTGTATTTAAAAACCTGCGAAGTCGTGAATCCGCAAAAAAGTGAACCGCTAAGTAGCAAGGGATTACTGTAATTAGGTTTTAAACACTCACAAAACTTTATACCATTGGATGGCACCAAATGTGATGTCTCCAACAATACATAAACGTTCATATAGTTCTCCACAGATCATCCCCCCCCCCCACACACCCATAACTCACCTCTGTTGCCACCTGGCTGTTTTCCCGAGGTGTCATTATGTTTGCTTCAAGAACTTCATCGTAAATTTCGATTGTCCCCTCATCATTTACCTTGATCTTTTTCTGTTGTGGACAATCTACCTGCGAGTCACTTGTTTGCATTTTGTTTGATGGAAGTTCCGTCCGAGTTTGCAACATTTTGAGTGCCAGTAATTTTACCTCTGCATTGAAACAGCAACGCTTGTGTCTAATCTCAATAGAATGATTGTTTACAGCCTCCAACAGAGTATTTTTACTGGTTTTGACTCCAAACATCAGTAGGAGTACTCTTAATCAACACTCATTTTAATGCATTAACTGAGCTTCAGATTGGCAAATTCCTTTCATCACTTTTTCAAATGGATCAAAGAGGATGATGTTCTCAATCAAACCTCACTGATTAGGCATTACAGTTGCAGGTAAAGGGGCTCGAGATCCTCAACCAGCCTTTGAAATCCTATATCTTCTACAACAGAAAATGGCTAATCGTCAAGAGGAATAAATTCCATCTCCTTGGCAGTAATCACCTAAGTTTAAGAGCTACCTTTATCAATTTTTTTTCCAAGAAACTGATCAATAGGTTGACCAACTGCAGTTTGTATGTACAGAGGCATAGGCTTCTCCTCTTTTGCTCTGAGGAATCTATACTAATAAAAGGCAAAGCCCTCACTGACTCACTCACTCACTCACTCATCACTAATTCTCCAACTTCCCATGTAGGTGGAAGGCTGAAATTTGGCAGGCTCATTCCTTACAGCTTACTTACAAAAGTTAGGCAGGTTTCATTTCGAAATTCAAAGCATAACGGTCATAACTGGAACCTCTTTTTTGTCCATATACTGTAATGGACTGTAGCTCGCTGGCCATGGGAGGCAGAGTTGCGTATCGCGTCATCACGCCTCCCACGTAATCACGTGAACTGACAATGCAGTACGTAGAAAACAAGGAAGAGCCCCAAAGAGCGCTGAAGAAAACATTCATTACACAATTGAGAAGACAGTGAAACAATAAGAAGTGAGCGAGTGACGCATATAAGCATATTCATAAGTGCAGCTAAGGCGGAAACAAAGCACGGTGTAAACCGTAAGTTTAAATTAAGTTTGGCAAGATTGCTTTTCTCCTGTACAACTATACGTTGCATTCTCAACAGTAAGCTTGCACTACTTGGTCATATTACAACCGGAGTGCTGAACTGACAACATGGTATACAAAGAGAACTATAACAATCGTAATAAACGAACAACAGCGGAGAACCCGTGGATTAAATAAAAAGGCTGCTTCCTTGGCGAAGCAAGGAAAAAGGATGGCCTTATATGGCGTTCGTTTATAAAACAGCAGAGAAGCTGTGTAAAGACTGCTTCACAAAAAAACAGCAGAGCGCCTTATATGAGCAGGCAGTCAGCTAAAGAAGGGAATCAATAAATGACTATAATCGTAATAAACGTACAAAAAATAGCGGAGAATCCGCTGATTACATAAAGGAAATGGGTACCTGAACAGAAAAGTCAGTCTCAAATACCTACACAATAACTATAACAATCGTAATAAACGAACAATAAAACAATACAGAACCGCTAAGCAAGGAGAAAGGACGGCCTTATATGGCATTCGTTTATAAAACAGCGGACAGGCTGTGTAAAGGCAGCTTCACAAAAAAACAGATCCTTAACAAATTGTTATTGGTATATTTTCCCTCAATTTAAAAAGGTTTTCTTTTCTTCTTAATTAAAATTTAAAAGCAATACTTCACCGCTGCGAAGCGCGGGAATTTGGCTATATGCAGCGAGTGTGTACGCCTGATGAGCCCAGAATTAGGGCGAAACACGTGTCGTGTATTCTTTGCATTATTTGACAGTAAACTATTTTCAACCATTCTATGATCTGCTTCTCACAACTGAGGGCACCGTGGCGGATGTTAGCTGACTTGCTGGCCAACCACAAGCGTTACCTGGTAGGTAACCACCCATACAATCAGATTGTGATTCAGACTACGAATGCCGTGAATGTAATTACCCCGATCTACATGCTGTCAAATAAACGAACCACACACCGTGGCACAATGTTAGGGGCTTCGCCTCTAGTGCTGACGTCCGAGGTTCGATTCCCGTAAGGGAGTGCAGTGAGTGTGTATGCCTGATGAGCCAAGAATTAGGGCGAAACACGTGTCGTGTACTCTTTGCATTATTTGACAGTAAACTATTTTCAACCATTCTATGATCTGCTTCTCACAACTGAAGGCACCGTGGCAGATGTTAGCTGACTTGCTGGCCAACCATAAGCGTTACCTGGTAGGTAACCACCCATACAATCAGAATGTGATTGAGACTACGAATGCCATGAATACATACATACATACACTATATATATATATATATATATATATGTGTGAATGTATGTATATATATATGCATGCATATGTGTGTGTATAATAAATATATATGTTTACATAACCTCTAACACACTACGTCTCCTCTGCGAAGCGCGGGTATTTTGCTAGTTCAGTATATTTGTCACGTTGGAATGTCTTCAAGTGTGAAATTAAGCTGGTGGTACTGAAATTTCGCACAAGACATTAGTTGAACAAGTGTTACAAATGGCATATGTTACTCTCACTTCAGGGGTGCGGAAATCCAACGCCCGACTCGTCCGACACGGGTAAATTGACCATCGGACAAGCGTGTTTTTCTGTTTCAGTTGTCCGCGGACAAGTGCAATTTTCTGGAGAAAAAATATGTGCTGTGCAGGGCACATTTTACCACTACTTTCACATTTTAAACATTTGGGTACGTACTTTGTGCGGAAACAGTCTACTTAGGCATGTTCTTCATGTCTCAAATTGGTCTTCAATATTGTTTACAAAATGACAGCTGATTTTTCAAAGGGGAAGCACTTTTACGGTCTTACATATGTATTTTACCCTAATACTTACACGCTTGGAGATGCGGTCATTTTTTTCATGCCGACATTGCGATGTAATCTGATGATTTTTCATTATAATCAATAACTTTTATATATTACCAGTAAGGGCGTACTGCACGATAACATGCAGTGAATAAATACACTTGACTTGAGCATTCATAGTTTTCATCCTCTTTCTCTGTACATTTGCTCAGAGGTTGATGTGCTTGTTGCTTCCTGAGCAGCCCTTCTTTTCTCCACCCTAGCGGCCCGCTGCTTCTCTTCTTTCGTCGGCATCTTTTTGCGTCAAAACTGATTAAGTTCGTTTTTGTGTTCCAATTACTTAGTACGTTTTTTTTCATTTTTCACTTAAACTGGCACTTAAGTCTTCAATCTGCCTCAAGAATGATTAGCGAATTGGGGGGGGTTGGGTCGGAGAATGAGAACAGCTCCCATACGCATGCACCGCCCTGCTGCGCACTGCCGAGAGTTGATTCAACAATAAAATAAAAAATAAAGAGTAATACAAATCATCACCCCGAAAGCGGATAGTAGACGTCACGTAGCATACTGTATGTGTACCAAATTTCAAGTCAAAAGGTGAAATGGTTTGCGAGCTACAGGTGATTTAAAATCCTGGACAGACAAACAAACAGCCACGGTAGCGTATTATAGAAGAATATTGATAAAATTCATTGTTTCTACATAAAAATGCAGTCATTTTACTTACAATACAATTGTTTTCACCACATAAAGCTTGTTAGGCAGTTAATCTTTCCTGAAATTTGCGATTTCGTGTAGGTTGTGATATATTGAGGAGTTAATAAATTTATTGCATGACAACATCAATTTTGATGAGCTGTCAATAGATCGTTTTTGATTATCGAATATTTCATATAAAACAAGTTGGTTTCACGCCGTCAGTTTATTAAAAATAAAGAAGAAAACATTCCAACGGTTTCCAAAGGTTATGAAATATCTATAAAAATCTTCACTGTAACTGTAGAATGTGAAACAGAACTAGTGTAGCTATAATGAAGGCACTGTTTATTAGCGAGTTAAAATGATAAGGGAATCTTTTATAAAATGTTCTAGAGCAAGGTGGCAAAATACTACTCCCTGAAAGAACTTTCAGTTTTAAAATGGAAGGCAGTTTTGGTATCAATAAAAGAGATCAGAAAAAATAAACTATTTTTCACTTTTGTTATTTGTTTACGGACAAGTGAATTTAACTGGCGGACAAGTGGATTTTCTAAGTTTACTTGTCCGTGGACAAGTAGAAAAAAAATTTGATTTCCACACCCCTGCACTTACTTTAAAAAACTTCCATATCGTAGACTTTTTCCACACAGTAGCTCAGCGTTGCACTAATCCCTTACTCATCTGGAACACAGAAATACCCAAGAATTTCTGTCAGTGAGTCAATCAGGGATATGTAGCTTTATATGCACAAGAGACAACCTCAGCTGGATGATAAAACGATAAAGAATTACTGCCAAATAACTTTTCCCCCCGAATAGAAAGACACAGAAGATACAAGTCGATAGAACTCACTTGACCCATGTTTTGACACGGAAAGTCAATGATAATGAGAATAGTGCCGCACCAAACCACTCATACGGCTGGAATAGAGTTACAACCACATTAGGTTCCATGGTGTACACTGCAGTGAGTGTAGGAGCACGTGTAGTCCAAACATTAGCACAGCAGCGAAAACCCCAGTACATTAGGAGGGGGAGAAAGATAAAATAGAAAAAATGACAAAAAAATTTTTAAACGAAAACTCAAAAATTACACTTACCAAAGACAACACCCCAACAGACTCCCCAAGGTTCAAAAGACGAAAAACATTGTTGAAAAGAAGGGTCTGAGGAATTTGGTAGTGTGGATATATTTTGGCTATTTAAAGCCCAACAAGAAGCAGAGTAAAATGCACTTGAAATTGTGTCGAAATCATGTTCCCACAAAGACAGGTAATACCACTAATCTTTTGTAAAGTCTGAAGCAGTGCCAACCTTTAGAGCACGCAAAATGAAAGGCTTTACAGTCCCAGACCCAAGGAAGTGCTACACTAATGGAGATTTCTTGCGTCTCTTTTTGCCTTGGAACATAAGCTGACCACAACTGAGTGAATATGTCAATTTTGTTAATATTCTCCTTGAAAGTTGCTCGAAGTTGTACTGAGAATATATACAGAATGTTTTTTTGTCTATTTGGGGGTTTGTTTCCCAACTATTTAAAACAGTCTGAAATCTATACAAAGGAAAGGATTGGGGTAGTTTTGTTTGAGATTTTAATACCTTACTTTAAATTATTTGGAACTGACCAAAGAATTTACTTTGGGTTTTCCTGTAAAATGGGACAGTTTTAAGATTTTAGAATTAACTTTTTATTTATTTGGAGCTAACCACCAAATTTAGCGCGTTCTCCTGTAAAAACGTTTGGCTGGTCAGAATGGAGACTTTTTATTTTCTATTACATATTTTACTTATTTGGAATTGACCAAAGAATTTAGTGGTGCATTTTGTTTGTGTTCTCCTTAACACTTCAAGATTCTGACTGGTCAGAATTAAGACCAGTTTAGTTTAGTTTAGTTTACTTCATACATACCCATTTTATTTACGTGAAATACAGTTGTATACTGTTTTAAAAGTACTTGTTCAATTTTTGACAAAAAAAAAAAAAACAAAATATATCTTCACATCTAACTTAGGAGTAAAAAGGAACCTTTACGCTTGACAGAAATAGTGATTCAATTTATATTGTGATAATGACATTGTGTATTTATATATGTATGAATGAGAGAGAGATATCACTATCGACTATGAAAAATATTATTGTGATGACTTTTTTCCCCCCACCATAATGCCGAACACTACATGTATGTGCACTAAAGAAATGACAGACTTCTGCATTAAAGCAAGTTCTGTTTTTGGACTAATTCTGGACCTAAGCAACAGCAAACATCTGATAAATGTATAAGATACAGTGAAAGGAAACACTGGAAAACAACTTTTTGAAGTAAATTTCTGAAGAGAAGGCAGTAGGTCATTTTCATTAAGTGTTCTCAATCTACAAATATAACCATTCAGCATCTCATAACAGGAAACATCATATACCAGAGAACAGTACCTCTATGAAAACTTGATTTTACCTCTCTGGTTACAAAAACAGTTTTAAGAGTTGTAAATGAAAAGTATATTGCACAATCAGAGCGTTTCCTGGTTCATGTTTTACTGATATTATACCCACCCAACCTTTTACCCATAACTGCTCATTCCATTGCAGAGTATTGGACATCCACATCAGTTTTGTGCAAAAGCAAACACTAGATTGGATGGTCGTACTTTGATGCGAAAGTATACAGTGCCAAGAGAAAATCTAAGTGGGCACTGGCAGAAGCAAACAGTTTCATGTACACTAATTTCTTTCATAAACTATGTGTTATAATTCCTACAGCACAAGATGTGCCCAGGTATTTGATTAGTAAGAATTTCTGCAGATGTCAAACAGGACCGATTATAAAAGAGTTGTACTAGTTACATCAGAAGTGACACGATTTTTAGATAAGATACTCAGTAATCTGAACCACATTAATGCAAAGAAATGGTAAATGGTCATCAATGCATGCATCCAACAAGAAACTAACCATTTCTGATTGTCTTCTAAGCACACTGAAGTAGGAATAGGAAAGCCACTGGACTATAGTGGGATGAAAACAGCAGAGGAAACTGAATCTCTGATTTATGCAGAGAAAATCTTACAGATATATTTAAAAGAAATAACTGCTGTAATATCAAAAATAAGTAAACATCAAATTACATGGAGAATACATCTCTTCAGCTAGAGCTGTTGTACCACTCTACATAGGTCAGAATTTTTAAAATTTTCTTCCTAACCCTATATTTTTTATGTGCAGGTAGAAGTCATGAGATCAAAAGCTAGAGCAAGAATATTTAATCACAGTGATCCCTTCATTTTAGTTTCCAGTTTAAGGCATTGCTTTGCTACCATATCTAAAAAAAAAAAACACATACAATGCGTACAAAGAGTAAAAAATGTGTTTATTTCAAAGTCTAGAATGCTAATTTATAAAATGCTACTTCTGTTTATTTTTCTGGTGTACAGGTCTCCTCTTGGAGCCTGTGGAGGGCATTCCTATTTTTTTCAGTAAAGTGAGTCCTGGTGCAGTGTGCCATAAACAGTAGTCAGTATTTGCACTCAGTTACAGTGCTGGTGTGAAAGTGGAATTAGGAAATAAATATTCAATTGATACTCCTTCTAAATAAAGGCTTTGAAATGATCTTCCAACACCTCTTACTGTTGAAACAGGTTAACTAATTTCAAATGTAAAAGTGCTCTTTATTTTTGGACCAAGATGAAGTTCTCTATTTTGTGGTTATGTGCGCACAGTATTAACCAATTAAGAACACAATGAGACTATCAACGGATTTAAATCTAAATTTTACAAAACTGACTTAACGACAGGTTTGCAGACTAGAATAACAAAAACAACGTACACATAGAATACAAAAATTAAACTAAACTTAGAATCTCTTTACAGGTTAATTAACATTCATAGTCACTCAAAGGCTATCTGGCACACTGCTGAAACGAACACGCTCAAATGCAGTATGTTTAGAAGATTAAAAATTCAGCAATAGAAAATATGATTTTAAAACTACATTCAGTTTAAAAAAGGAAAACTGATCATGGTAAGCAAGTAGTATTTTATTTTCTACAGTTTTCTTTCACTTAAATAAATCATGAGGCATTTAAAATAAACGCCTCATAGTGACACAAGAAAGACATAACTTGCAATAGATAAAACATTTTACAGTCACACAAAAGTCAAAGTGTATCTTTTCTATTTGCAGAGAATTGCAAATATTTTTATATTGTCGATTGTTACTTCTAGGGGCGAATCTTGTATGGAGTTATAAAACTCATTACTTTTATTCGCGGACAATTTTTTTACAGATTAAACTGTCATCCTTGTGCATGTTCAGATGGATTTTTCCAGACAGAATGACAAAAACCGTTTGTATAACAGTATAAACGCATTTAACTGCAAATGAAAACGAATTCCTAGAATAAGGACAGATAGTTGTAAAATACCTCGATGCAAAAAGTAAATGTATTGTATCTTACAGTTCCAGGAGAAACGGTGTAAACATTAAATTAAGAAAGTTTGATTTTTATGGCCATACACAAATAACGGTGCAGTGTCCAACACACAAAAACAGGCCAAATTCATTTAGGAAAATATTCCTCAAAATCTACGTACCATGGTTTTCGTACAAGAACAAAACTGGTTTTCTGAAACGTAAAAGACTAAATTTAAAAACTGTTGACTTACATTGTTTCGCCACTTTTTGCAACATGACACAGAAACTGATCCAGTACAGGACAGGCTTCCTTCTTTCCCTTCTTCTCAAATTCTGCAATGAAAAAAGTAAAGACTGTATGGAAGAAAAGCGAGGCTAGCAATTCGTAAGTCTAAGCTTAATGTGAGTAAAAGTTGTAAAAGCATATTATATTAAAGATTAACTATGTCGATGATCAATCAAAAAGATTAAATGGCAAAATTATTATCGATATGCACACATTATCAATGCTAAAAGACAAGCGTTATTTACAAAAACACAGTAACTCGTTGTACTCCACAAACATCATAATCAATGATGAAAAGTTATTACAATTAACACATAAACTGCTAATAGGCTACGACTTTATCGTGTTTTGAGGTATATGGCAGAATCACTAAATTAGTACACACTTGCTATTTACTGTCCAGCACAACCTAGAAAACAACCTCAGATATACAACGCAAACAAAAAATATATCAAATGTAACCTTTAACTGCTTCCAGAAGAGTGTCGATTTCCATGTTTTAAAAAGATAAATTATTGTATAGGGTTTTGTACTCTGTCTCTCCTTCCTCTGAGCCGAACAGGAAACAGAAAGCAAATGAGTTTACGGCCTCCGAGACAAGAGCAGCGTTCCAACATGGCGCCCGTGACGTCACAATCCTCAGTTTTCTCGCGCTACAGTTCCCAGGAACCCATGCGGCGGAGAGCGCGGGACTGCGCGTGTCCCATCTACCTGTGAATAGGCGATATTTAGCTGACCTTGAGATCACCTGTTCGTTTAAAGCAAGGGTCTTCAGTTACAGTCCTGGAGGGCCGCAGTGGCTGCAGGTTTTTGTTCTAACCCGTTTGGTTAATTTAAAAGCAATTCTTGCCAATAATTTAATTTCATGGCTTGTTAGTGCTTTAACACTGCTATGTCAGGTAATTCTCATATATTAGATTTTCTTCCCCTTTCTAAGGATATCATCCATATGATTTGAAGGTCAAAATGGATGAGTAATTCTCAGTCCTTCACTTTCCTTCCAATTAATTAAACCCAGTAGTGCACTATAAATACACACAGGTGTAAATGGTAACAAGCTAAATGGAGAAATGCTGGTTTCTTTTGTCATTTGCATTTATTGCTAATTAGGAGCAATTAAAAACCAAGAATATAGCTGTTTTTGAAAAAAATAAGCAATAAGGGTTCAAAATGTTAATGAGCGAGACAACTAAAGTGAAACAGAAGTGTTACTTGAGCAATAAGTGCTTCTTATTAAGCAATTGGGTTGGAGCAAAAACCTGCTGCCACTGCAGCCCTCCAGGACCGTGACTGAGGACCCCTAGTTTAAAGCAATATTAACCTTTGCAATGACGTGGACTCTGTTTTGGCTTCTTCTAAAGTTGTGCAGGGAAATGACGTTTTTAATTTTATCTGCTTACTTCTTCATCAGGACCGCTTTAGGTTCAGTTACTATTTTAGCCTGAAACATGTAATATTAATCCTGACATTTTTCAAAACAATGCAATCTATGTGTATCCATATTCAAACAATTAGATACGTGATGTTATGCTTTTAAACCCTACATTACTGTTCAAAGAGGTGAGTTGCTTTTGGTGGCATATGCTTGTGCTTATACACCACAGCTTAAACCTTTCATCATTGCTTGGCCCTTGAGTGTAATCACCTTACCTCACACCAGATAACTTGTGATCTGATTACTATTTTATTTCATCTTAAATTTTTTTTCTGCTCTAGAGCACTTCTCAGCATTACAAAACACCATGCACATCATATAGACACAAAAATAAAGCGTAGGTGCTGCGTGCCAGAATAGCTCTTTTGCTATTTAAATGGCTTTTTGTAGGTGGCTCGGCATCCTTTAAAGGGCCTCTCAACGTTGCTGCACAATTTTGTTTGCAATTTGACCCATTCCAACTTCTTGAAACAGCGCATGACTCTTTGAAAAAAGTGGGGAGGTCTTTTTTTTCCACTTGACACTGCAAACATCATTTCCAGGCCTGGATCTCAGCTTTGAGACTTCCCTCCATTGCTGCTCTGCAATGTATCTGCCTCATCCTTTGCCTGCACAGTTTCACCACCAGCCTTGCTTCATATGGCCCACCTGAGCTCAGTGACAACTGGATTTCCCAAAGTTATTCCCAGCTACATGAACTGGAAGCTTGGGTGGCATCCACGCACTTAGGCCAATGGACCTTAGCAGATGGATAAGCATTTGTGGAGCCAGTCTTTCACCTGTTTTACCCCTCTACCAATTCTGCAAACGGCACTCTAGGTCCTGGATTTCAGGCTCACGACTCTCCAGAAGGGCCAGGCAGGTCCATCATGATCAATGCAGCACTCAACACTTGCTAAAATTGGATTATGGGTCTTCATTTTGTCCCGCTTCTGACATCAATGTATTGCCAGCATCGGGTGCCAGAATGAATCCTTTTGCTCTTTACATGGCTCTTTTAGGTGGCCCACAATCCTTAAAATGACTGCTTGCCAGTGCCGCCCTAGATGGAATTTTGTTTGAAACTTTGCAGGCTTACCATTTTTATAGACGCCCCTGCCACTGGTGAAATGCCAGCTCATACGATGGGTGACTCACCCCTTGATGCAACTTGTCAGCACTGCTACAGTCCATTACAAGTAAGTAAATGTTCTGAGAGATTGGTCCGAGACTTTGTCTGTTCTATGTTATGTGCCACATACAGAAATAGAAAATGATTAGGAATACTATACTAATACTGGCTAAGGCTTCCTTTTAATATCATAACAGCATCAATTCTTTGTTTCATGTATTCCATAAAATGTTGGAAAGATTCCTGGAAATTCATACTGCAAAGTTCCCATTCTACCACATCCAAAAGGTTTTCTAATGGATTCACATCAGCTGACTGGTATGGTCACTGAAGAATGATGAACTCATTGTCATGTTCATGAAACAAGTTTGAGATGAATTTTACTTTGTGATGTGGTGCATTATCATGCTGAATGCTTGGTTAATGCTGAAAGTAACCATTAGCAGATGGGTAAATCGTGGCCATGAATCGATGTATGTGGTCAACAACAAAACTCAATAGGATGTGGTATTCAAGCAATGAGTGACTGGTATTAATGGGCCTAAAATGTGCCAAGAAAACATTCCCCACACCATCACTTCACCACCACCAGCCTGGACAATAGACACAAGGTAGGTTAGGTGTATTGAACCATGCTGTTGGTGCCAGATTCTGATCCTACCATCTGTGTGCTATGCAGAAATCGAGATTCATCAGACCAGTTTTTATAATAATAATAATAATAATAATAATAATAATAATAATAATAATAGTAATAAATTCTTTACATTTATTTTCTCACTACTCAAAGCACTTTAGTGTATAAGGAGCCACTTCAAACACCAGTAATGTATAGTATCCACCTGGATGATGTGATGGCAGCCATTTTTGCAAAAGTATGCTCACCATATATTAGCTGTTAGGTGGTGAAGTGGTTAGAGAGAGATACCTAATTAGAGACAGTGGATGATTAAGGAGTTAGCATGAGTACACAGTGTTGGGCAATTTAGCCTGGACATTGGGATACACCCTATTTTTTATGAAGGATGCCCAGGGATCTTTTATGACCACAGACAGTCAGTACCTCGGTTTTACATCTCTCCCAAAAGACAGTGCTATTTTTGCAACACAGTGTCCAAATCACTTTACTGGGACATTGGGATTCACATTCAGAACACAGAGTAAGCATCCCCCGCTGGCCTCACAAACACCTTTTCCAGCACGAGCCCAAACTTTTCCTAGGTAGAAGTCTAGTCTTCAACTGTCAAATTTTTGTGAGCCTACCTTTCCTTTAGTGTGGCCAAGACCAAAGAGATAATAGTGGACTTCAGGTAACAAGGAGGCATACACTCCCATATAACCATCAATGGGTCTACTGTGGAGAGATTGAGCAGTTTTAAGTTCTTTGGTGTGCATATCACCAAAGATTTCACATGGACTGTTTACAGTGAAAAAGTGGTGAAGAAGATATAACAATGCCTTTTTTACCTCATGTGGCTGAAGTGGTTTGGGATGAGCCTATGCACCCTAAGATCATTTTACATTTGCACTATTAAAAACATCGTAATTATTTGCATCACTGCCTGGTATGAGAACTGCACTGCCGTCAATCACAAAGCCTTGAAGAAGATAGTACATTTTGTCCATCAGATCATTGGAGGTGAAGTTTCTAACCTTCAAGACCTATCTGCTAGGCATTGTTTAAAGAAAGTTAGGGACTTCAATGACCCCAGACATCATGTACTGTTTATAATGTTACCTTTACGCTGCTGATACCTTAGCAGGTTTTTGGGCCAGTTGGTTCCGAAACAGCTTCTTCCATCAAGTTGTTAAAATGCTGAAGTCAGCATAGTGTCTGATACTAACCCTTAGCAACAACCCACCCTCCCTCACATTCATGCTGCTGTTCCTTCATCCCTAAATTCTTTTTGCAACTCAACTAATTTGTGTTATTAGTGTGCATTGTATAGTGTGTTTCTAATTGTTTGCTTATGTGATTAATTTATTTTGTACTGATATTTAATTGTATTTATTATGTGTATGCTCTGTTGTGTAAATTTGTGTAATACTGCTCTACTAACATGGCCCTTGCACACAAGCTTTTCACTCACATGTATATTTGTGTTAAGTGATGTGTCAATAAAGAGACTTGACATTAATAATTTTGGATTGTACAGTCATGTTCTCCTTTTATCTGTGTGGATTTTCCTTGAGGCTCTCCAGCTTTCCTTCAACATTTAAAAGGACATGCAATTTAGGTTAGCTGGTGATTGCAAATTGGCCTCTTTGTGGGTATGAATGTTGGTACATGTGGATAGGATTGATCTCTGCAATGAACTATTACACTATTTTCTGGTTAAATTTTAAAGATAAGGAGATGTCCAGAACATGACAAAAATTACATTTAATATCTCCCTTTAATACATACTAGCACTATGTAAACCCCCTCACACATTCCTAGTTTATCTGATTATGCCTCTGTATTTAGTTTTTATTTAGTACATTTTTATATAACAATCTTTACAGAGTGCAGGTGCAGATCACTGTAACAAGTTCACTGGTAAAATGCAATTACAAATAAAAATTACATAATGCAGACACAGAAAGACAGATATCTATCTTTAAGACTAGGGGGCTTCACTCAACAACCCAAGCCCCCGGCCTGCACTACGCGCCAGCCACTTCGCATCTCTGCCACTCGTGTATGTAGATTTCACTTTCACCAAACAACAAATTTTTTAATTCTTGCGAATACATCTCTTCATTGGGAAAAAACACTACTTTTCCCTGATGGCAACACGAATTAGATGATCTACATGTCTCCGACTTAAAGTTTAAATCTGAACAATATATTCAATCTCTTTTCGCTGTTCTGTTATTTCACTGAGTAATAATTTCCATTTGTTTGCGCTAATGCAATCTTAACTATCAGTTTTTTTGAGACTTTCAAATTTTAGTACTTTCATTATCTCTAACCTGCTCTGCATGTGTATCACGCCAACGTTTTTGAATTCTTTACGACGTTCTACTTTGTCATCTACTCTTTGTCTTTTATTTCCGGCCCCGGGCATGGTTACATCTCTTGGCACAAAGTCTTATCTTGTGAGACATGAAAGTATCTGTCTGAAAAAGTCACATCTCACCCCAAGCTAAAAAGTCTTGTCTCGTCCCAGGACTTTTTTATTATACTAGAGAGAAATAGGTGATTAACAAATTACTGGTGCACATGCTACAGTACTGCCATTTCAAAAAGTACATTTTCTAATTTTTGTTGTTTTGTTTATCCTGTGTAATATTTTAAACAAACTAACCATAAACCACAGTTTAACATATAAACTAGCTGTCCCCCGTGACTCTGCCCACGTAATCGTAAAACAGGACAAACTTTAAAAACAAATAAACAAACAGGTATCGCTAGCTAAGTGGAGGCAAGGTACACTCCAAAATGTGGCAAGGGGTACACTGACTCAAATGCAGGCTGGCACATGAGTGAGGAGGGCCCCGACTGGCTCCCCATTCCTGACATTACACTTTCCCCTACCCTCGGCCCGCAGCCTCTGTCTAAATCCGTTAAGTAGTTATCTCATGAAAAGCGGACAGACATACAGACATTGGATTTTATATATATATATATAGAGAGAGAAATGGCTAAACACTTTTTAGATTTTGGCTCATTTACACAATTTTTATCTGTAATTTAGCAATATCCTATCATAGTTTGCAAGTAATATTGAAAGGTCATTCTGAAGATAAACAACAACAACTAAGCTGTTCTATTAACCCTAGCATTTTCAACATATTCAAAAATATAGTAACTAGAATTCTTATAAATCTATCACAAAAGTGTCTGTGAAGTTGAACTCTTGGATAGCCATAAGTCACCATAGGTGTTGTACCCTTCTGATTCTGTTAATTATTAGCTGATTGTTTTCAATGTTTTCCTTTTCCATATTTGAATAAGCAGCATTTTACTAATGATGAACTCTAAAAGTCAAGTCCACTTCTGATATAGAGAAGAAACAAACTCCTTAGGACTGTCTATGTTATGAGAGATGAATATACATCCACAGGCACTCAGGGTTCCCAACAGAAATAGTATATGTATTTGGTGCCAGTGTGCATATACACATTTAATGCAAAAAACAGCTGTTTCAGATAACACTACATTCTCTACACCATGAGAGCAAGTTTTCTTTGCTATTTGATTTTAAATTCTTTTTAGAAAATTAGCTATTCTATTGGACTTCAGAATATAGGTGGTCATACAATGTTTTCAACAGTTTCTTCCTGGAACTGATAGTGTTGTATCATTAAATAAGGCTTAGCATATTCCACACATTAACACAAAGTATATCCATCCATCCATCCATTTTCCAACCCGCTGAATCCGAACACAGGGTCACGGGGGTCTGCTGGAGCCAATCCCAGCCAACACAGGGCACAAGGCAGGACCCAATCCCGGGCAGGGTGCCAACCCACCGCAGACAAAGTATATCAATACTGTAATATCACATCTACATGCTGTGCTTTCTGATTTAGTAAAGCATGTAATCTGACTAATGTAGTCTGACATTTCTGAGCTGCTCATACCACTTCGTAATTTTACTAAACCTGATTGGCCAGCAGTAAATATTTCTTGCTTATTAAAAAACTGTACTATTATGCTGTTGATGTAACAAATCCAATGCCAGTCTCCGCAGAATTTCATTCCGGAGAAGCACAGGCCCCATCAAAGGGTGGCTGGTGTTCAATATAGCTTGTTAGTCACCACTGATAAGTTGTAGCATTTTGCACTCTTTTTTCTAGATCTAGAGAGGTCCCATTAATTTTGGGGTACTTTAATCTTTGTACATCTTTAAATCATCTATCCATCCATTTTCTTAACCTGCTTATCCAGGGCAGGGTCCCATGGCAGCTAGAGCCTATCCCAGCAATCATTGGGCGCAAGGCAGGAACAATACCTGAACAGGATGCTAATCCATTGCAGGGCAAATACACACTCAAACACACACACTACGGCCAATTTAGCAATGTCAATTCATCTAACCTGTATGTCTTAGGACTGTGAAAGGAAACATGAGCACCAGGAAAAAACCCACATAGACACAGAAGAACATGCAAATTCCTCACAGGGATTACACAGCATGTCAAAACTGGTCTCCTTATTGTGAGGCAGTAGTGTTACCAATACACCATGATGCCACCCTTTTTAAGTCATGCAGGAATGTTTTTGATATCTGGATCATCTTGCTGTAATTCATAAATTCCTCTGCCTGCATAAGTAGCAGTTTATTTAAAAATAATGTATAAATGTCTAGTCTTTATATTGCTTGTTTGTTATTGCATTACTTATCTGTGCCAGGTGTCTATATTAGTGAAGGCTGCCTCAGCAAAGGTTATAATCCTTGCTGTGAGAACAGATATGTTGCAGGCCATTCTGAAATAAGGACTTGACTCTGGCCTGTAAAACGATGAGTGACAATTATGAAAGTGTAATGTGTTGTACTTCAGCACTCAGTCATATAGGCCCATCTCCATTGCTTTTCAGATACTCTTTCCACTAAGCACAGTGTCAATGGAGAATGTCTTAGACTTACTGCTTGCTGGTGATCAGTAATCTTCTTCTTCTTCTTTCGGCTGCTCCCGTTCGGGGTTGCCACAGCGGATCATCCAAAATTGTTGTCCGCATATTGATTTGGCAAAATTTTACAACGGATGCCCTTCCTGACATAACCCTCCCCATTTATCCGGGCTTGGGACCAGCACGAAGAAACACACTGGTTTGTGCATCCCCTGTGGCTGGGTTGCTGGTGATCTGTAATAATGGTGGTTATTCCCAGATCATGCTAGAAAGGCTATACAACTGACAAATGATCTTACAGGTCCCAGTCAAAAGTGGACTCTTAACAGAAATAAAAATGTGGTTCTCATATGCCATCACAAGTTTTACTCTCTGTTTTTCCAGCACCACCACAGCCTCAACTGAATGTTTTGATAGATTAATGTAGGAGTAAATGTCCTCACTCCCTTATCGAGTGATGTGTGTCACTTTTCAGCCTATTAGAAAAATACTTTATGTTAATGCACATGTATGCTATATTTAGAATGAATCATCAACAGAATGAACACATACCAATAAATGCTGTTATTTCTGTTTGTATTGGACAGCTCTTTCCATGTCAATGTTCCTTGCTGCATGGCTGTTGCTGCTGCTAAGAAATACTATATCCAAGGAATACAACATGATCCTGAGCCAGATTTATTTACATTTACTTTTACCAATACAAAATGAATTGTAGTGAAAATTACTGTATGGCAGCTAATGTGTTCTACAAAGTGTTAGCAAAAAATCATAGTATATTATGGAATTATACAGTATACAGTAGTATGTAAATACTGATGTCATAGTAACAGAAACCTAGCTGAATCCTATTGATGGGAATGAGTATAATATGAAAAGATACACATAATTTTGGCAAGTTTGAAAGGTTGGTGTACTGACTGAAAAAGCAGTCAGGAAGAAAAAAAATGTATGAGCAATGATGAGGAAGAAAGGACATGGTCAAAAACAGGCATGGGTCAAAACCAGAAGTCATAAAGTCTACAAAGCCAAATCACTAACCCAAAAATCAAAGTCAAGAATTCAAAGCTATTCTTCTATAACTAGGAGTCACAAAAAAAATTAAATATATCTTAAATAATCCAAGAAATTCAGGTAATGACCCGTATACCGTTGCACACTCCCCATACATCATGGGAAAGTTTGCCAAGGGAATGACCACACAACTATTCCAAAATGGTGGTGCCCCTGTGATGCCCACTAATGTATGATCACATTTGTTTAAAGTTAGTATTTTCAATTTTCATTGTTGAAATAGTATCTCTAGAAAACCATACAAATTATGGATTTAACCTCTTTCTCTAAGCAGTATACTGCACCTTTGGTAAACCCATTTTGCTATTCCACTCCTCACCAGTAGATTGTAGCATGAGCCCACAAGTGAGTCTGAGATGATTAGTAGTTTTGTGAGTACTGTGTTTCCTCATTGATGTGAGCAATTCAGAACATAAAAGGTACATGCTTTTTGTGTCTCCTGTTCTCACTGTTTTCAGGTTAGTGGAATGAAAAACTTTGTGAGTTACAAATGGGAAATGTGCATAAAGTTTGCAAGTCACAATTAGTTACCAGGGGTAAATGTTGCAAAATTGTGAAGGTTATTGTTCATTTAGTGCAAAAGCAATGAGCACATAGGCCACACAAAGAAACTGTAATGGAGGCGTCATGTTTACTTTACCTGTTAGTAGTAAAGTTAGTTTGAGAGATGTAACTTTCTTCAGTCCATTTTCTTTTGATTAATTGGATTCCAGATTGATAATAAAGTTTAATATTTTAGGAATTTCTATTTGCTAAATATTTTATTTATTTTGTTGAATATGTTTGTTATTTTGAAAAGTAAATGTTAGTGATGTAAAGTGTGATGTAATCATTTAAATACTAAAGAAAGTAGGCCTAAATCTAAAAGAAAAATAGGAATAACAAGTGGAATTTTTAAAAGTGTGCTTTCAATTAGATATCCATTAGAAACTGAATGAAGGTACAACAGGAATTTTGCCGGTAAGACAAATGTTTAGGTTTACTAATTAATAAATATACTGTATTTTGTTTTCATGCAAGTATGGCTATGAGTATACAATTAAGAATTATATTCTTAAATAACTGACAGGAAATGTATATTGTTTTAAGAGAAAAGTGACAACATGTACTTTATTATCAAGAACGTTGTTCAATAAATTAATTTGTGCTTTTCAGAACATAAGAGCTATGCACTGTTTGTGTCTCTTGACTTCGCTGTTTTTTTCTCTCCTGAATTTCAGGGTCATAAATTCCATTAAGACTGGTGTTGCCAGGCAGTACCTGTAACATCCATGGGCATAACAAAATGATGGCAAAAACAGCATTAAATAATTATAAACATTTCTGGGTAGCCTCTGATTAAAAATAAGGTGAATTCCTTTTGTCTAAAAAAAATAATTCAAAATGAATTTTATCCCAGGCAGGAGACACACAAATAATTTTAAAAACTAAACTTGCCGTTCATCACAACTGGGGATTGTCAATATACAGTAATCCCTCCTCGATCGCGGGGGTTGCATTCCAGAACCCCCCACGAAAGGTGAAAATCCGCAAAGTAGAAACCATATGTTTATATGGTTATTTTTATATTGTCATGCTTGGGTCACAGATTTGCACAGAAACACAGGAGGTTGTAGAGAGACAGGAACTTTATTCAAACACTGCAAACAAACATTTGTCTCTTTTTCAAAAGTTTAAACTGTGCTCCATGACAAGACAGAGATGACAGTTCCGTCTCACAATTAAAAGAATGCAAACATATCTTCCTCTTCAAAGGAGTGCGCATCAGGAGCAGAGAATGTCAGAGAGAGAGACAGAGAAAAACAAACAATCAAAAATCAATACGTGCCCTTCGAGCTTTTAAGTATGCGAAGCATGTCGCTTGACAAAGCAGCTCCACAGAAGGGAGCAATGTGAAGGTAGTTTTTCAGCATTTTCAGACGAGCGTCTGTATCCTCTAGGGGTGCAAACAGCCCCCCTGCTCACACCCCCTCCGTCAGGAGCAGAGAATGTCAGAGCAAGAGAGAGAGAGAGAGAAAAGCAATCAATCAAAAATCAATATTTGCTGTTTGATCTTTTAAGTATGCGAAGCACAGTGCGGGAAGCATATCGCTTGACAAAGCAGCCATATGTAAGCACAGCAAGGAAGAGAGCAATATGAAGGTAATCTTTCAGCGTTTTTTGAGGAGCGGCCGTATCCTCTAGAGGTGCGAACAGCCCCCGTACTCACAATATATTTGAGGAGTTTTATTTAATATGTAATACGCGCTCTGGTCGGGTAGCTTCTCAGCCATCTGCCAATAGCGTCCCTTGTATGAAATCAACTGGGCAAAACAACTGAGGAAACATGTACCAGAAATTAAAAGACCCATTGTCCACAGAAATCCGCGAACCAGCAAAAAATCCGCGATATATCTATACTAATTAATAAAAGGCAAAGCCCTCACTGACTCACTGACTGACTCACTGACTGACTGACTGACTCACTCACTCACTCATCACTAATTCTCCAACTTCCCGTGTAGGTGCAAGGCTGAAATTTGGCAGGCTCATTCCTTACAGCTTACTTACAAAAGTTAGGCAGGTTTCATTTCGAAATTCTATGCGTAATGGTCATAATTGGAACCTGTCTTTTGTCTATTTACTCTAATGGAGGAGGCGGAGTCACGTATCACATCATTACGCCTCCTACGTAATCACGTGAACTAAAAACAAGGAAGAGATTTACAGCACGAGTCAAACGCGGGAACGAAGGTAAATGATGTTAATTTTTGAGTGTCTTTTAATACTGTGTAAGCATACATATTAACACATGTGCAATTAAACGTGTGCATTTACGGGGTGATTTCTCAGGCTTAAAAGCTCGCCTTTTATCAAACACGGGAACAAAGGTAAATGACGTTGTTGAGTGTCTTTTAATACTGTGTAAGCATACATATTAACACATGTGCAATTAAACGTGTGCATTTACGGGATGATTTCTCAGGCTTAAAAGCTCGCCTTTTATTAAAAAGGTAAATGCAAACTGTTTTCATTCTGAAGGGCACAAACCATGTTAGATTTCAGACGTTAAACGCGCAAAAATGTCGGTACACCAGATAAATAAGCGCAACATATTATCAGTTGTATTGTATGCTTACAATACATATAGAAATGTGTTAATCGTTAACTAATATGGGCGGCACGGTGGCGCAGTGGGTAGCGCTGCTGCCTCGCAGTTGGGAGACCTGGGGACCTGGGTTCGATTCCCGGGTCCTCCCTGCGTGGAGTTTGCATGTTCTCCCCGTGTCTGCGTGGGTTTCCTCCCACAATCCAAAGACATGCAGGTTAGGTGGATTGGCGATTCTAAATTGGCCCTAGTGTGTGCTTGGTGTGTGGGTGTGTTTGTGTGTGTCCTGCGGTGGGTTGGCAACCTGCCTGGGATTGGTTCCCTGCCTTGTGCCCTGTGTTGGCTGGGATTGAGCTCCAGCAGACCCCCGTGACCCTGTTTGGATTCAGCGGGTTGGAAACTGGATGGATGGATGGATGGGTTAACTAATATTATGGGATGGTGTTTTTCGACTCGCGCCTTGATTTAAACGATTGCATTTCTTGGTGGGTTTGCGTAGCTTATTGTCAATATCTTTACACCTCTTTTTAAGACTTAATTTAAAAAGGTTTTCTTTTCTTCTTAATTAACATTTAAAAGCAATACTTCACCGCTGCGAAGCCCCACTAGCGCTGACGTCCGAGGTTCGATTACCGTAAGCGAGTGCAGTGAGTGTGTACGCCTGATGAGCCAAGAATAAGGGGGAAAGACGTGTCGCGTACTCTTTGCATTATTTGACAGTAAACTATTTTCAACCATTCTATGATCTGCTTCTCACAACTGAAGGCACCGTGGCTGATGTTACCTCACTTGCTGGCCAAACATAAGCGTTACCTGGTAGGTAACCAGCCACTCACTTCACTCCCTTACGGGAATCGAACCTCGGACGTCAGCGCTAGAGGCGAAGCCCCTAAAATTGCGCCACGGCGTGTGGTTCGTTTATTTGACAACATGTAGATCGGGGTAATTACATTCACGGCATTCGTAGTCTGATTCACAATCTGATTGTATCGGTGGTTACCTACCAGGTAATGCTTATAGTTGGCCAGCAAGTCAGCTCGAAGTGATCACTCGAGTGAAGGCAGCTTCACAAAAAAACAGATCCTTAACAAACTGTTATTAGTATATTTTCCCTCAATTTAAAAAGGTTTTCTTTTCTTCTTAATAAAAATTTAAAAGCGGTACTTCGCCGGTGCGAAGCGCGTGGATTTGACCGACTGACACATACAGACATATTAATGAGTGCAGGTACTTCGGAAAGAAAGCACCGTGTAAACCTAAAGTTTAAATTAAGTTCATAGACCTACAAAAGGTTGCCATTGATTTGAGGTAAGATTGTTTTCTCCTGTACAACTATACGTTGCATTCTCAAGAGTGTGCTTGCACGGCTTCGGATATAGATATATATATATATATATATATGTAAGCTTATAAGTACTGCCTTACTTCTCTTTAAGAAAGGAAGATGTAATGATACTTGATTTAAACGATCCCATGTCTTGCTGGGTTTGCTTAGCTTATTGTCAATATCTTTACACCTTTTTTTAAGACTTATTGACTGAAACGGGCTTTCATGAAAAAAGTTAGGGCTTTGCTACAGGATACACACTCCACAAGTTAAGCAAGTAAAAATAAAATATATATTTCTGTTTTATTTAAAACTTTTAAGTTCGTATGCATAGCGCCATTTGGCTGTTTTACTTTTTTTTTTTCTTTCTTCAGTAATATTTAATCTCCTTAAAGAAAAAGAACATATGTATTTTACCTTTTTTGTATCTCTTTAGTAATATTTTAGTGTAAAAGGATAACCAGTATTTAAACCTTTTATTTTACTTTATAAATTTATTTTACACAATGTTGAAAAATTAATAAGAAAGTTACATATTTTGGCAGCTGCTGCTTTAATTTTCAATGAAATGAAAAAAGCTCTCCAAGAGAAAACGTCAATGAAGAAGAAAAAAAAAGGAGAAACCCTCATTTATAAAGGTTTGTTGCAGATGACTTAACTGAAAATAAATGAATAGTTCCTATGTGTATAATACATATTTATCTATTTTACTTATGCCTTTATTCCAGCAACTTGCAACATCTGAGGTACAATTTGTTACATTACTTTTGTTTTTTGCAGCACAGGCAAGTGAAGTGACTTCCTCAGGGTCACACAGTGGTGTCAGTACCAGGATTTGAACTGACAAGCTCCAGGTTTGCTGAAATATTACTGAAGAAAGAAAAAAAACGAAAACGGGCAAATAGGGCTATGCATACAAATGTCCATCCATCCATTATCCAACCCGCTATATCCTAAATACAGGAGCCAATAAGTAGATATGTATATATACAGTATATATATACAGTATATATATATATGTGAATGTATGTATGTATGTATATATGTATGTCTATATTTATATGTATATATATATGTAGATATGTAAATTTGTATATGTATATATATATGTATATGTGGCTGTGTATATGTATATATATATGTATATGTAGATATGTGTATATGTAGATATGTATATATATGTATATATGTTTATGTATATATATGGTTACATTACCTCTTTAACACACTACTTCTCCGCTGTGAAGCGTGGGTATTTTGCTATATATATATATATATATATATATATATATATATATATATGTCTATATATATATATATATGTAAGCTTATAAGTACTGCCTTACTTCTCTTTAAGAAAGGAAGATGTAATGATACTTGATTTAAACGATTCCATGTCTTGCTGGGTTTGCGTAGCTTATTGTCAATATTTTTACACCTTTTTTTAAGACTTATTGACTGAAACGGGCTTTCACGAAAAAAGTTAGGACTTTGCTACAGGATACACCCTCAACAAGTTAAGCAAGTAAAAATAAAAGTATATATTTCTGTTTTATTTAAACCTTTTAAGTTCGTATGCATAGCCCCATTTGGCTGTTTTAGTTTTTGTTTTTCTTTCTTCAGTAATATTTAATCTCCTTAAAGAAAAATAACATATGCATTTTACTTTTTTTGTATCTCTTTAGTAATATTTTAGTATAAAAGGATAACCAGTATTTAAACCTTTTATGTTACTTTATAAATTTATTTTACACAATGTTGAAAAATTAATAAGAAAGCTACATATTTTGGCAGCTGCTGCTTTAATTTTCAATGAAATGAAAAAAGCTCTCCAAGAGACAACCTCAATGAAGAACAAACAGTTTGCACTATCTAAAAAGGAGAAACCCTCATTTATAAAGGTTTGCTGCAGATGACTTAACTGAAAATAAATGAATAGTTCCTATGTGTATAATACATATTTATCTATTTTACTTATGCCTTTATTCCAGCAACTTGCAACATCTGAGGTATAATTTGTTACATTACTTTTGTTTTTTGCAGCACAGGCAGGTGAAGTGACTTCCTCAGGGTCACACAGTGGTGTCAGTACCAGGATTTGAATTGACAAGCTCCGGGTTTACTGAAATATTACTGAAGAAAGAAAAAAAACGAAAACGGGCAAATAGGGCTATGCATACAGATGTCCATCCATCCATTATCCAACCTGCTATATCCTAAATACAGGAGCCAATAAGTAGATATGTATATATACAGTATATACAGTATATATATATATATATATATATATGTGAATGTATGTATGTATGTATATATGTATGTCTATATTTATATGTATATATATATGTAGATATGTAAATTTGTATATGTATATATATATATGTATATGTAGATATGTGTATATGTAGATATGTATATATATGTATATATGTTTATGTATATATATATGGTTACATAACCTCTTTAATACACTACTTCTCCGCTGTATTTTGCTAGTATTTAAATATGCTTACATATAAAATCCGCGATAGAGTGAAGCCGCCGAAAGTCGAAGCGCGATATACCGAGGGATTACTGTAATGTAATGGACGGCAGGCATGGAATGGCATTCCAGCTGGACTGGTTCAAGATTCTTTACCTGGCTGGGAGGCTGGACCACCAAATAGGCAGGGTGGTTTGTGCCACAGTTAGGAGATGGACAGAAATGGATATGCTAGAATCTTGGAAGCACTTGATAAAGTATCCTTAATTGGCTGGGATGCCAGTACAATGGAGGGACAAGAGAAGGCAGTTTACCTGGATTATTTACTCCTCTGAAACAGAAAATGGCAGCGCCCCTGGTTTACGGTACCTCTGTGGATTGTGGTAGAAATTTAACATCTTATTAAAGAAAGAAACATCCTCTAACAGGACAATTCAGTAATCAGGCAGGAGAAAAGCTGTCATTGTATCTTTTAATTACTCCTCAGTGTGACACCCTGTGAAAAAAAATGTGAAGCTGTCTTCCTCCACAGTGATCCAAGTCAGGAAGCTGCTCCTCCAAACAGTGTATAATACAGGATTCACCCAAAATATTCAAAACACAGAAAAAAGTGTATATACAAAAATAAACAGTGCACCAATAACCACAACCCAATAAATAACTCCACCAAAGTTAATTCAGCGGGTTGGAAAATGGATGGATGGATGGATATATATATATATATATATATACAAGAAAAATATTTACAATAATCATGGCACAAGCAGTAGTGCTTGGTAAATTCAAATAATTGTTCTACCAAGTACCTTCCTCTAGCAAGATCTAGTCAGAGGAACCAGCCTCTAAAGGCCGTAATTCCCTTTTGTATTCGGCACCCTCGCGCCGACCAATTAAATTGCACTCCATCATCCCCCCGTAGGCACGCGATGACGTGAACACGTCTGCAAAAAGTGGCGTCTCCTGCCCTGTAAAAATACTATAAAAGTTTGAGCAGCCGGCGCGCGTGCATAGCAGTGTTGGCTTTTGAGACACGAACTGCGCTTTTCCCAAAAGTGAAAGTAAGCATTTTTAATTTTTTTCCTCCTTCCCCTGAGCTACAGCCCAGACAACTGCAAACACTGGATCCCTTTTCTAAACTGCGATAAACTAATATTAAGGCGCTTCACACTTTCTTTATCGTGTATAGAGTTATGAGGTCGCGGGAGGCACATGCAGGAGTGGAGGACTGACAATGCAATCCCGGCCGGTTAATGGCAGGGCCGTCTCTTCAGTCTACATGAGACCCGCTGCGACACTCCCCAAAAGGCGCTCATATCATCAGCGAAAATGTCTCTCTACACTATATAAAAGAAAAAGGCAAGTTTCCTTTCTTTATACCTTTTTTTTTCTTTTTATTTCCAAACAAATGCCTCTCTCTTAACACTGCAGAGGACACTAAACTAAATTTCTTTAATTACTGGTAATGCCAGTAGGGCACATTACCATACATTCCTCCCCCTCAAGATTTCAGGTCATATGTTCCGGATAAATAATCTGCCACTAGATTCTTTTTCCCACCAACATAACATACCTGAAACCTGTATGGCTGGAGTGCCAAATACCAGCGGGCCACCCGAGCATTAGAATGCCTCATCTTTTGGATCCACTGCAACGCTCGGTGGTCACTCTCCACAATGAATTTATTGGAAAGAAGATCATACTTTCGGCTGTCTACAACCCATTTTATTGCTAATCCTTCCTTCTCTAAAGTAGCATACTTCTTCTCTCGGTCAAACAGCTTCCTACTAATAAACAAAATTGGCCTCTTCTCGTCACCCTCCCCATGCATCAAGGCTGCTCCTAAACCTTCCCCAGAGGCGTCAACCTGCAAAATAAAAGGTTTCGCAAAGTCAGGACAATGCAATACAACATTTTTACAAAATATCTTTTTCAGAGATTGAAAGGCATTTTCACATGATTCTGTCCATTTGATGTTTTGTGGTGCAGATCCTTTAAGCAGGTTGGTGAGGGGCACTGCAATCTTAGAAAAATTAGGAATAAATCTTCTGTACCACCCCACCAAACCAAGGAACGACCGTACCTGCTTCTTTGTTCCAGGACGCAGACGATCCTTTATAGTGGCCATTTTGTCAATTTGGGGTCGGATCAAACCACCCCCTATGGTGTACCCAAGGTATTGCACTTCTTCTTTAGCAATGACTGTTTTTTCAGGGTTAACCACAAACTCAGCTGTTTTTAACATATCAAACACATCTGCTAGGTGTTGTAGATGTTCCTCCCAGGTCTTACTGTACACAACAACATCATCTATGTATGCTCTAGTGTACATCTCTGCTCCTTGCAGTACTTTGTCCATGAGGCGCTGGAAGTTCGCCGCAGCTCCATGCAACCCAAATGGCATGACCGTGAACTGGTACAAACCTCCGGGAGCCCTGAAAGCTTTAAGTGGTTTTGCCTCTTCTGTGAGTGGAACCTGCCAATAACCTTTGCAAAGATCAATTGTTGTTAAATATTTTGCAGGACCTAGCTGCTCTACCAGCTCGTCCACTCTAGGCATTGGGTAGGTATCAAAAGCTGAGATGGCGTTAAGCTTACTGTAGTCCACACAGAACCTCATCTGTCCATTCTTTTTAGGAACGAGTACCACAGGACTACACCAGTCACTCACTGAAGGTTCGATGATGCCTAAACCTTTCATCTGTTCCAGCTCCTCTCTGGTCAGGCATATCAATCTCATAAGTGACAGGACCTTTTTGAGCAACTACAGTGTATGGCCCTTGCCACTTGGCTAAAAGATTGCTCTCTGAACTAGACAATAATAACAGTACCTTCTGTCCAACTGTAAGTTTTCGGTCTCTGACTGCCTTGTCATACCACGCTTTCTGCTTGGCTTGTGCGTTTTCCATGTTTACTTTTACAAACTGCGACAGGTTGGCAAATTTTTCCTGCAACTTAAGGACAAATGTTAGCACATTTTGGGATTCAGTTCTGTCTCTATCTCCCTCTAGGGTTTCTTTTAGCACAGAAAGGGGTCCCCGCACATGACGACCATACAACAGCTCAAACGAAGAGAATCCTTTGGATGCCTGCGGAACCTCCCGGTAAGCGAACAACAGGTATGGTAGCCATTGGTCCTAATCTGATCCAGTCCATCCATCCATCCATCCATTGTCTCCCGCTTATCCGAGGTCGGGTCATGGGGGCAGCAGCTTGAGCAGAGATGCCCAGACTTCCCTCTCCCCGGCCACTTCTTCTAGCTCTTCCGGGAGAATCCCAAGGCGTTCCCAGGCCAGTCGAGAGACATAGTCCCTCCAGCATGTCCTGGGTCTTCCCCGGGGCCTCCTCCCGGTTAAACGTGCCCGGAACACCTCACCAGGGAGGCGTCCAGGAGGCATCCTGATCAGATGCCCGAGCCACCTCATCTGACTCCTCTCGATGCGGAGGAGCAGCGGCTCTACTCTGAGCCCCTCCCGGATGACTGAGCTTCTCACCCTATCTTTAAGGGAAAGCCCAGACACCCTGCGGAGGAAACTCATTTCAGCCGCTTGTATTCGCGATCTCGTTCTTTCGGTCACTACCCATAGCTCATGACCATAGGTGAGGGTAGGAACATAGATTGACTGGTAAATTGAGAGCTTCGCCTTGCGGCTCAGCTCCTTTTTCACCAGGACAGACCGATGCAGCGCCCGCATTACTGCGGATGCCGCACCGATCCGCCTGTCGATCTCATGCTCCATTCTTCCCTCACTCGTGAACAAGACCCCGAGATACTTGAACTCCTCCACTTGGGGCAGGATCTCGCTACCAACCCTGAGAGGGCACTCCACCCTTTTCCGGCTGAGGACCATGGTCTCGGATTTGGAGGTGCTGATTCTCATCCCAGCCGCTTCACACTCGGCTGCGAACCGATCCAGAGAGAGCTGAAGATCACGGCCTGATGAAGCAAACAGGACAACATCATCTGCAAAAAGCAGTGACCCAATCCTGAGCCCACCAAACCGGACCCCCTCAACGCCCTGGCTGCGCCTAGAAATTCTGTCCATAAAAGTTATGAACAGAATCTGTGACAAAGGGCAGCCCTGGCGGAGTCCAACTCTCACTGGAAATGGGTTCGACTTACTGCCGGCAATGCGGACCAAGCTCTGGCACCGATCGTACAGGGACCGAACAGCCCTTATCAGGGGGGCCGGTACCCCATATTCTCGGAGTACCCCCCACAGGATTCCCCGAGGGACACGGTCGAATGCCTTTTCCAAGTCCACAAAACACATGTAGACTGGTTGGGCAAACACCCATGCACCCTCCAGGATCCTGCTAAGGGTATAGAGCTGGTCCACTGTTCCGCGACCAGGACGAAAACCACACTGTTCCTCCTGAATCTGAGGCTCGACTATCCGACGGACCCTCCTCTCCAGGACCCCTGAATAGACTTTTCCAGGGAGGCTGAGGAGTGTGATCCCTCTGTAGTTGGAACACACCCTCCGATCCCCCTTCTTAAAGAGGGGGACTACCACCCCGGTCTGCCAATCCAGAGGCACTGTCCTTGATGTCCATGCGATGTTGCAGAGGCATGTCAACCAAGACAGTCCTACAACATCCAGAGCCTTGAGGAACTCCGGGCGTATCTCATCCACCCCCGGGGCCCTGCCACCAAGGAGTTTTTTGACCACCTCGGTGACCTCAGTCCCAGAGATGGGGGAGCCCACCTCTGAGTCCCCAGGCTCTGCTTCCTCATTGGAAGGCATGTTAATGGGATTGAGGAGGTCTTCGAAGTACTCCCCCCACCGACCCACAACGTCCCGAGTCGAGGTCAGCAGCGCACCATCCCCACCATATACAGTGTTGACACTGCACTGCTTCCCCTTCCTGAGACGCCGGATGGTGGACCAGAATCTCCTCGAAGCTGTCCGAAAGTCGTTCTCCATGGCCTCCCCAAATTCCTCCCACGCCCGAGTTTTTGCCTCAGCAACCACCAAAGCCGCATTCCGCTTGGCCTGCCGGTACCTATCAGCTGCCTCCAGGGTCCCACAGGACAAAAGGGTCCTGTAGGACTCCTTCTTCAGCTTGACGGCATCCTTCACCGCCGGTGTCCACCAATGGGTTCGGGGATTGCCGCCACGACAGGCACCGACCACCTTACGGCCACAGCTCCGGTCAGCTGCCTCAACAATAGAGGCACGGAACATGGCCCATTCGGACTCAATGTCCCCCACCTCCCTCGGGATGTGGTCGAAGTTCTGCCGGAGGTGGGAGTTGAAGCTACTTCTGACAGGGGGCTCTGCCAGACGTTCCCAGCAGACCCTCACAACACGTTTGGGCCTACCACGCCTGACCGGCATCCTCCCCCACCATCGAAGCCAACTCACCACCAGGTGGTGATCAGCTGACAGCTCCGCCCCTCTCTTCACCCGAGTGTCCAAGACATGTGGCCGCAGGTCCAATGACACGAATACAAAGTCGATCATCGAACTGAGGCCTAGGGTGTCCTGGTGCCAAGTGCACATATGAACACCCCTATGCTTGAACATGGTGTTCGTTATGGACAATCCGTGACGAGCACAGAAGTCCAATAACAAAACACCGCTTGGGTTCAGATCGGGGGGGCCATTCCTCCCAATCACGCCCTTCCAGGTCTCACTGTCATTGCCCACGTGAGCATTGAAGTCTCCCAGCAGAACGAGGGAGTCCCCAGAAGGTATGCCCTCTAGCACCCCCTCCAGGGACTCCAAAAAGGGTGGGTACTCCGAACTGCTGTTCGGTGCATACGCACAAACAACAGTTAGGACCCGTCCCCCCACCCGAAGGCGAAGGGAGGCTACCCTCTCGTCCACCGGGGTAAACCCCAATGTACAGGCTCCAAGTTGGGGGGCAATAAGTATACCCACACCCGCTCGGCGCCTCTCACCGGGGGAAAACTCCAGAGTGGTACAGAGTCCAGCCCCTCTCAAGGAGATTGGTTCCAGAGTCCAAGCTGTGCGTCGAGGTGAGTCCGACTATATCTAGCCGGAACCTCTCAACTTCGCGCACTAGCTCAGGCTCCTTCCCCTTCAGAGAGGTAACATTCCACGTCCCAAGAGCCAGCTTCTGTAGCGGAGGATTGGACCGCCAAGGTCCCCGCCTTCGGCCACCACCCAACTCACACTGCACCCGACCTCCTTGGCCCCTCCCATAGGTGGTGAGCCCATGGGAAGGGGGACCCACGTTGCCTCTTCGGGCTGTGCCCGGCCGAGCCCCATGGGTGCAGGCCCGGCCACCAGGCGCTCGCCATCGAGCCCCACCTCCAGGCCTGGCTCCAGAGTGGGGCCCCGGTGACCCGCGTCCGGGCAAGGGAAAACGCCGTCCAAAATTGTTTTTCATCATAGGAGGTTTTGTTTAACCGCTCTTTGTCTCATCCCTCACCTAGGACCAGTTTGCCTTGGGTGGCCCTACCAGGGGCATAAAGCCCCGGACAACAGAGCTCCTAGGATCATTGGGACACTCAAACCCCTCCACCACGATAAGGTGGCGGTTAAAGGAGGGGTTAAACAAAACCTCCTATGATCTGATCCAGTCATGCTAACAAATTTCCTTAACATCTGTTTTAGGGTGGCATTAAATTGCTCCACTAGCCCATCTGCCTGCGGGTGATAGGGTGTGGTCCTTAACCCCAGAATTCCTAACAAACTATTCACCTGTCTTATCAATTTTGCTGTTAGGTTGGACCCCTGGTCAGTTAACATTTCTCTTGGGATCCCCACTCTGGCAATTAGCTGTATTAAAGCTCTCACAATGTTACTTGTATTGTCTTTTTCAGGGGAAAGGCTTCTGGGAACCGGGTTGCATAGTCGCACACCACCAGAATATATTTATGTCCAGTGCAGCTACATTGGACAGGACCCACAATGTCAACCGCTATTCTGGAAAAAGGCTCTTCCACTACAGGCAAAGGTATTAGTGGAACTTTGTCTCCTCTCTTCACTGGTCCAACTTTCTCACACTCTGCACATGCTTTTATATAATTTGCTACACCTTTGGACCATCCAGGCCAATAAAAATGTCCTGCTAGCCTATCGGATGTCTTTACTTGCCCCAAATGACCTGACCAGGGAATGCTATGGCTAATATGTATCACTTTCTCCCTCAGACTAGATGGCAACACCAGTCTCTGCCCATAGTCATCTTGATGATACAGGAAGTCATCTTGAATCATAAATTTCTCTCCCGTCTTAGACTGCTAACCCTTTGTGGGCCTTGTCAAAGCAGACACGCAGACTGGGGTCATCCTGCTGAGTGGAAGCCACATCACTCGGTAAGTTGCTACTGTTTCCTATGAGATCCAAAGGCAATATGAGCTTGCCCTGCTTCTGGGGAACGCCTTCTCTGACTACGGGCTTTACAGACTGTGCCTCTCTTGTCAGCTTCCCGAAACGGCAGCACGTCCCAGCCATACTGGGTATTTTGTTTTTGCCTTGCCGCTTGGGCCCTTGTGAACATCAGAGTCTCCGCCTGCAGAGTACCCTGTAAGAGATCTTCGGTCCCCAGCACGTCCAACCCTAGTAAAATCGGGTAAGGCATGTTGTCTAATACGCCCATGGGTAACTCATAACCCAAACCTTGAATCTCCAGATTCACCCGGACTAGAGGATAGGTGACTTCTTCACCATGGACACACCTCAATACTACCTGCTGACCTGACTGTACCACTTGGTCAACCAAACAGTCTTTCCTGACCAAAGACTGGGTGCTTCCTGTGTCTATTAATGCAGGGTACAGCTTACCTGTCATAGAAACCCCTAGAATCTTCTCCCTGTTCTTAAAAGGCATCTTCTTTTCAGGTATGGGGCATGGAACAAAACAAAGTTTTGTCTCCTTTCGTTTGTTTGGACAAAACTTAGTTAGATGGCCTTTCTGTCCACAACCATGACACAACCAACCTCCCCTATAATCTGGCTTTGGTGGTTATAGGACCACGACCCATTTCACCCCGAGACATACCTGTGGGCTTAGCTGTGGTTCTGGGCCTCTGAATGACTTTATCTTCCTTCCGCAGGTTCCTTGGACGATGGGCAGCCATGAACACCTCAGCCAGTTCTGCTGCTTCTTTAGAATTCTTTGGCCAATGCTCCTCCACCCATGTACAGAGTTTAATGTCAAATACCTGCAAAAGTTGTTCTAACAAAATAAAGTCAATTATCTGGTCTATTGAGTGTTTCTGGGGTTGTAACCATTTTGTGCATAATTCCTTCAATAGTGTCAGAAGTTCTTTAGGAGACTGA